>NW_010401957.1:0-5180 GCF_000710305.1 Buceros rhinoceros silvestris
GAGGGGGAGCTGCGTTCGCCGTCTTTCCGCGGCTCCGGCCGGGCGCCTGGGTCAGTCTGCTCCAACCCTCCGCCGGGCGATTCGCAAGGCGTTTTTTTTCCCTTTTAATTTTATGTGGTTTTAGTCAAAGGAACACTTCAGCGTTTCGGCAGAGCCGTGGGGGGCAAGGAGGACCCATTCGTGTTCAACCCAACTACTGGTGTAGGAAGGGTGGCGGCTAACACGCAGCACCGCCGGGCGCTTGGGGTTTTACTCTGCTTTGGAGCCAGGACGCCTCGGATAGCTGCTAAAACACCGAGGAGTCCTCTTATAAATCGTGTGAAAATAGAGCTATAAAGAGACGGTTCGGGCTCCATTTCTTTCTGTGTGTAACGCTCCCCAAGTTGTGGTGTAGTGTGAAACGCGCCTTGTCCATACACGTTGTTTTCTTTGCATTTCAGTGAACTCATTTACCTACTGTATCTGTTGCAGGTTCTGTATGCCAGAGTGAGAGGGCTTTTCCCTTTATTCCACCCCATTTATAGCTTTGCAAGAGAAAGTTTTGAAATAACCTGCTTTGTTCCTGTGGAGCTGTAGGATTGGACACCACGTTATCTGTGCAAAGAATAAAGAGCAGTAGCTTGCACTGCCTGGTCAGGAGTTGACATGCATGGCTTTTCTGTATGTTGCATTATACCGGAGTTAAAATCGTTGCCCAAACCATGTGAAATTATAAGTCTCATTACAGTTGCCTCTTTCCAGTTTCTGCTTGGAGATTATCAGTATTTTTTTTAGAGCAGTAAGTACTTCTACCACGCACCCCCCGGTAGACACTGTCTCAGTATTTAAAGAACTGTGCTTTTGACTCCTGCAGAACTGTCAATTTAAATAATAAACATACTCAACCCCTATCCCTGAAAGCCCCATAAAGCATTCAGGGTCTTAGGGTCTTTGCACAGCAGTGGATACATTTAAATTACTATTGACTAAATGATAATTGTTATCTGGTTTCTCTGTCTTACCAAGTAGTTTCAGACATTAGTATTCAGCCTGCTATACGTTTAACACTTTAAAGCTACTTTATGGACTGATCTAAGTGAAGTGAAATTGATAAATTAAAATTCTTTTCTGTAGTGTAGGGTAAACACTAGAAAAATAGTAGTTCAGTGGTACTAGGAATGTAGCTTAGCCAAAGCTGAGAAAGAGCATACTAAGACATTTTTATCAGGGGTGACAAAGGTTGCATCTTTCATTATACTTTTTCACATTAATTGTGCTGTGTGTCATTTTATATTGATGCCTAAATTGTTTTGTGAGGCTATAATTAACAGTAGTAAAGTAATTCACATATATTTCAAGATTAACATTTTTTTAAGAGATCTGATACTGCTGAGGCAATATCAAAAGCTATGTGGGTTTTGGTTTTATAAAGTCCCAATTTCCAAAACTACTGTACTGTTATTCTTATAAATGTAAACTGCCTAAATGCCATAATTTCAGTGGAAAGCTGTGCTCAGTTAGTTGATAGCAAATCAGGATTGCTATTCACTTGTTCCACATGTTGCTTGAATATACGGGGGCTTTAAAAAATGTGGTATGAATTCTGCTGCTGCTGGTAGTGGGTGACTGAGATAAAATCTTGATTGCTGTCATGTTGTTTTAATCAGAGAATGACGACTAATCTGACAGTGTCTTTTACTATACTGGACAGAAGGGGTAACCTTTTTAACTGTCCTTCTGATCAGAGGGAATCTCAGCTTTGTGTAGATGCTAGTAATGCACTTGATAATCGGGTGGGGAATACGTGAAAAACTTGTTCTGAATGGAAGTAAATAGATGTGTGTACAGATGGATATTGGAGATTGTTTTACTGGCAGGTTGCAGGGTGATGATTCATGGAAACCTATCTAGATTTACATAAAGCAAATAATACTTTACACTGAATCATTGTGGCAGAGAAGCAGCCAAAAAGTTTCATAATTTCATCACAGGTGATGACAGACTTGATAAAGGACATGATTACAGATGCAGGCTATATATTTTTGGTGAGCAAAACACCATGGAATTTCAGATCTGAGCATCTTCACAGTTAAATTTATTGCTGGCTGTATTGCTGCTTACCGACCTGTAAAACCTACGCAGTATTAGAAATATGTGGCGGTCATTATGTTGTATGTTTAACTTACTATACATAAGTAGTAGAACAATGCTAACTAGTTATCACACTAAAGGAAATCACTGCCTTTGGAAGACAGAAAATCACATTACCTAAAACTCATCTACACAAAAATGTGATCACCATCTTGAAAAATTATTCTGAATGATAAAACTGTCAGTGAGCAAGCAGTTCTATGCCCCTGTTTCAACTTCTGCAGGAATTTATTAGAAATGCTTCATTAAGTCACATTATTCTGCAGCTGTTTGTTCACTGAAAATTAAAACAAAAATCAGGAAGTTTATCCAGCAAAGTAGTGTTATTTCCTTTGTTAAGTACTGAAAGTTCACACACAAACACACAAAATACTTTAGGAATCCAGTGTGCCAGAAGCACTGAGTATGTCCTATTTTTGTGATGTATGGATGGCATTTACTGATGCAATTCATCAATGTACTTAGTAGTTAAATGTCATCAAACAAACTAAGTAAATAAAGGAAACAAAGACTGCATTATGATACAGAGGCTAAAGCAAGGGAAGACCCTACAAATCTAATTAATTAATGTTCAGTCTCGTATTTACAGTCTATATTTAAACATCTCATTTAAATGTCTTTCTCTCATCAATTTTCTACTACGACTCCAGATAATTCAGGTAGCCATAGCTTTTCATTTGAAAATGCATTTTCCATTTACTTGTTGAAATGCTGACTTTTAAAGGCATTGAGGCAAAAGTTGTGTTTGGATGAATATAACCGAAAGGTCCTATGCCAGCAGAGCTGAATACTACTGACCTGTCCCTGTTCGCGACCATTTTTATGTGTTAAGAGGGACACCCTTGACTGATGTAGGCTTTCATTGCTCCCTTGGAGTAGTGAAAGCTCTGACATTTTAAACCAGCTGGAGATTTGCTCCATTATCCTTAGATCACTGAATTTAAGTGGGCACTTTAAAGGGTTTTGCTTGCTTTTTTTTTTTTTTTTAGGATGAGAAAACATTTACGTTGTATACAGAGCTTCACAGAATCCTTGAAAATGCACACATTCACATTTGAAATACTTTTTAAAGATAGAGGCCTGCTCTTGGAGCTATTTCAGACGGAAGCTGGGGCCAGTGCTTTGGATTTGGAATCCATTAACATAAACTTCAAAACACTCCTCCTCCTAACTCAGTTCAGATTTATAAAACTCATCAGACCTAAGAATGAATGTGGAAGCATCAGTAATGTCATTCAGTTTTCTTGGTGACAGCTACAGAGCTATCTCCTTTTGCACTTGGTGGAACTTGGTGAGGTGGTGATTTTTGTGCTTGGTTTCATACACCCTTGCTAGCCACTCTTGTTTACCATATGTAGTCAGTTATTTATCGAAAGGGAAGACAAAATAGTAATGGCCACCTACTGGACTTTTTCATCCTGCTAGTGCAGAACAGTCACATTTTTAAGACAAACTATTCAAGGCATTTTTACAGGGCTCCTTTCATGGCATGTGTTTTGAAAAATGCTTTGGAGATAGAAGGAAGAAAGAAAGACACCATGCTTTACAGTACTAGTTATGGCAGGACACTACATACTTACATAAAATGGGGCAAAGTCACTAAAGAATGGTTTCTTTACTTTTTCTTCTCTTTCGATATGTCAGGATACTGATTTGTAGAATGCATTGTAGCTGTACCTATTGCTTTAAATAGCACTAGGAAATGGTTTGTGGATTTGATCCTTAGTCCGTGTGTGAGTTGGCTGTTAGAGGAGTAGCTCCTATAAGGCAGCATGGAAGAATCACTTATATAATTACATGTGTAAAAAGTGGGAAGTTTTTTTCCCCCCCTCGTTTAAAGCTTATCAAACCTCATAATCTGTACTATGTTAGTAGTTTACATTTTCAAGTAGCCTCACTTCACATCTTGCTGATCTTGTAATATGAAACTTGAACACAGGTCTCTTGGCACCAGGACAGCATTGTATAAAGCTGCCTCTACCCTGAGCATCTCTTTAAGAACACCAAGGGGAGAGCCATGGTACAGAGTAGCACACAGGTGAAAGCACATAGAGGTTTTTTGGACTTGTGGGTGTTTGGTAATCTTAAATCACAAACTGGAATTAAGACTGTGTAAGGCGCTTCAGGTTGCCAAACTTCACAGATAAATAAATGCGTAAGCACAGTTCAATGAACGTATCCAGTTGTATAAATAGCATGATATTAAGAAATGGGTTGGGAGGTATGAAACAGTTTTTGCATAGATATCCAAGTTTTTACTCTTGGTTGTATGCTGGCCTCTCTCTCTGTGGAAGATTTCTTGTCTCTGTGCCAATAATAACATCCACTATTTGAAGATGAGATACAGGACTAGATGGACCACTGCCTTGATCCAATAAAGCAACTTCTTTTTTGAAATGCAAGGAGGCAGTATTGCAGTACTTTATGTTTTAACTGACTTTCTAGAACCAAACTGCAATTGCTTAGTGTACTGGTTTTGCTTTATTTTTCCCTTTTTAAAGCAGGATATAATACATTTCTAAAAGAAATCTCTTTGTAACATGCAGTCTCACACCAGCTCTTTTAGATACAGGAGCAGAGACCTGACAAGTCTCTCACATTCACAGTGATACTCTTGTATTGGATTTTTTTCCACTCCCCCACTGCTGTTTATGCATCACATTGATAAAGCAGAACTGTGTCCTTTGGTCCATCTTGTCACAAACCAGTTAGCTATGCAGCATGTGGCCCTCCGTTCATCTCTGTGTGACACGGGCTGTGGAGTGGGGGGGAGGATATGGTGCAGCCCCTGGATCACCAAATGGCTTTTCATGCTCGTCTGAGCATCTTTATGCAGGACGCTCATCTTGGTTAACAGTCTCTTCCTATGGCTTTTCCCTCTTCATGTGAAACTATATGTATGTGAGAACCTGTCCGAAAGCCTCTGCTGTGCAGTCTCAGGAACCACTTTCTGCCTTGTGACTGTGCAAATGGGAGATCTGTGAGCACTGCATTAAAACTATGTGCTCTAGATCCCCTTTCACTTGAGAATTTTTCGGTATTCATTCCTG
>NW_010401957.1:5258-11149 GCF_000710305.1 Buceros rhinoceros silvestris
TCCTGCTTAAGATACTGTTTGGCCTTCTGAGTGCTAGGCTTAACCGTAATGCGTGGTTGGCTGTTGTGTCATTGCAAAGTAACGCAGAATGGCTCAATGGCACTGAGGAAAGAGAATGGCTTTCTGTGCTGTTTGTGTGTAGGAAACTGAAATTTGGATCTTTTCCAGTAAGGGATGAGAGTCAGTACCTTCTGAACCTTGTCTCGTGGTCTATCTAAAATGGGTTAGTAGTCTTAGTTCAGTTCTTGCTGCAGAAGTGTCCCACTCACAAAAGTCACCACTAGCAAAAGTTAGGATGTGTGCCTCCTGTGTGCACAGAGAAGCAAAACCTGAGGTCTGATCATGCGAGGCGTTTCAGCTGTAAAGGTGTGGCTTCAATGGGACTAGACAAATTAATTATGTAAGTATGTGCTTGAAGACTTTTCTGAAGCAAGCCTGAATAAACCTTGCTAACTGCTTAGAGTGATCCATGTTGAAAGCATGTGGGAGGGGTGCTGTTGAGATGACTATGTTTGTGTCTGTATCCTGGGTATAAATTTAAGACTTGAGCTTTGTTTCAATGTCTTGTCAGTCCTACATCTTTTATAAACATTCAATCCCCTTAAATTAGGAACAGAGACTAGACAACAGCAGGTAATTTTCAGAAAAATGCTACAAGTAGTTACGCTGTATTACTGTATTAGAAACTACAATTACAATCATGTAAATTTTCAAATGTGATGTTACTGATGTGGCACTAAAGTAAAATACCACTTTCTGACGAAGTATATCAGGCAAGTATATCATGCAAGAAATAAGGTCATGTTTAAAGCTAAATTGAAAAAAAAAAAAAAAAGAGATCCGTTTCAGCACCATCACAGGAGAAGAATACCTTCTTTGGACTGTGTTACCAGTGTTTATTTAGTTTCAAAAGTTTTTTCTGTACTTATTGTAACAAATAAGCTATATTTAAATAGGATGGTAAGTTTTATCTTGACTTCTGATAACAGAAGCAAATAAAATGAGATTTATAAGCCTCCTGAAATCAAGACAGAAGAAATATTTTATTTGTATGCTAACGTAACATGCTATAAATTCGGATATAATATTATCAGCCAATACGCTTGATGTTGCCTGACACTTCTTATTATATGATCCTGCTTTTTATTGTCCAGTCTAGAATCATGAGGGATATCCCTTGCATCAGAATTAAGGTAATACTTAAAACATGTTACTGCCAAAGTGTCCGAACTTTCATAATCAAAGAAAGAAGTGGCTGTGAACCCAGGTGCTGGATGAGCTTCCAACTTAGGAAATGTTTTTTTTTTTTTTCCCCTATGCAGATTCATTTTCCTTTTCTTATTCCAAGATGTTATTATTTTCTGGTTATAAACATTGTAATTTGATTGTTGTTGTTTAACTGTGGTAGGCAGCTCAGCCTCACCCAGCTGCTCGCTCACTCCCCCTCAGTGGAACAGGGGAGAGAATCAGAAGTGCAAAAGTGAGAAAACTCGTGGGTTGAGATAAAGACAGTTTAATAGGCAAAGCAAAAGCTGCATGCGCAGACAAAGCAAAATAAGGAGTGTATTCACCACTTCCCATCGGCAGGCAGGTGTTCAGCCATTTCCAGGAAAGCAGAGCTCCATCTTGCGTAATGGTGACTTGGGAAGACAGATGCCGTAACGCCAAACATTCCTCTTCCTCCTTCTTCCCTGCAGATTTTACTGCTGGGCATGACATCATGATATGGTATGGAATATCCCTTTGGTCAGTAGGGGTCAGCTGTCCTGCACCTCCAATCTTCTCAGTGGAGAGGCAATGTGAGAAACAGAAAAGAAGGCTTTGACACTCTGTAAGCACTGTTCAGCAATAACTAAAACATTCCTCTGTTGTCAGTACTGTTTTGATCACAAATCTGAAACACAGCAACTTACACAAGAGACTATGAAGAAAATTAACTCTATCAATCAGCCCAAACCAGTACAGTCTCCACCTCTTATTCTTTACCATTTACGTCAATGCTCAGGTTGCACACTATCCAATACCTCCCCATTAACCACCCCCCTCCCCTTCCTGCCCTTTGATATGTACATGGATGTCATTCCTTTAGTCTATGGACCACCCCTGTATAATGTCCGTAAAACGTCCATTGAGTTTGTTGAGTTCATGACTTAGTTTCTATCTGTTATGGTGATCACTGGGGACGAAAGAGGTGGTGTGTTGTGTGGAGTTATTGGGCACCAAAGCCAGTTCAGTTCATGTCACTGCTGCAATTGCACTGCCTCTTGTGAGGCTCATCCTCCACGGTTTCAGGTGGTTCCTGCTATAGTAGTTCCTATAACATGTCAAATCACGGGTTACAACAATTTAAATGTATATCCGTTACAGTCCCCACCCCTGGTCCCTTTGAACCAGGCCATAGGGTTTAACGTCGCAATGAACTCCTCCCCTTGCCCTTGCCCAGGCTTAGTCTTATCCGCAGACCAGACTCCCTTCACAGGGTTATACCTGATGTGGCGTGGACTTAACCACAGCTGTGATCACTTTGAGGTGTACTTCCTCTGGTGTGGACTTATCGGTAGGCTACAATCTCTTAGGGGTGTATCTGCTCCAGCGTGGCCATATCTGTTGGCCACAGTCCCTTCAGGGGTGTACCTGCTGTGTTGTGGCCTTATCCAGGGCCATTGACCACTTCAAAATCACAAATCCAAAACACAAGTACCTTATGAGCTACTATTAAGAAAATTAACTCTAACCAAAGCTGGTACATTGAGAGAAGTATTTTTGGTGATTGTACCCCACATTTTTTTTTTATGGCATAGATCAGCTTGTTGTCAAAATCTGGCAAAATAAAATAACGTAACTCTGGGTAACTTTCTCCCCCTTTTAAGCTGTTTCATGTGGGAATCTGAGCCCACATGCTGCAGTACTTCATACATCACTTTGTGCTTTTAGATGACTGGATGAGATTTTAAAGGGCTTTAGCTCTCACAGTTGTGCAGGCTGGTCTTGTATCCATCTTATTGTGACAATGCAAATGCATAGCTGCCTTCTCCTATTCTCATCATGTTTGTGGCCTCTCGTGTAATTGTTGGGGTCATGTGAAAGTGTACTAGGAGAAAGTTTAGGTTTAGCTCAACTATTTTGAGCTTCTTTTGGTTTGAGGATGTTGTGTAATATTTTAGTTTTTTTTTTTTTTAATTGGTATAATTATTGTTAAATGTTTCAGAATTTCTTTGGAGTTGCTTTGATTTATTGCATTATTATAAATGAGTATTTGACATTTGGTAAATACACACTTCATGCTTTTAAATAATGAAGTGTGCTTTTAAAATCATGCTCAGAGCAATGGATGCATGACAGTTACTATGTTTTTGTATTGGAAGAGGAATTACAGAATTGCTAATTGTTCATCCGTATGAATCCTACATAACCCCCTCTGTAACAAAAGTGCTGACACAGCTGTCTCTATAGCTGCATGAATACACCAAGTCTCTTTAATATAACACCTTGTTCCCATTCCCACTTAAAAATTGAACTCCCAATAACAACACGCATATTCTTCTCTTTCTCATCGTCCTCCCAGCTGCTCATAACCAAACTTTTTCTCCTTTAGCTTTCCTTGGCCTTCTTTTCTCTTCTCTGTTCACCTCATCTGCATCGGTGTCATATGATCTTTCCGAATGTCAAGTAAATGCAGACTGCAGTCAGCATTACCAAATTGCTTTCCTGCCAGAAAAGTCTCTTTTCATGTGCCATGACCCATCATCTCACAGTTAGCTGCAAGTCATTCTGATTCCCAAATTTACAATATTTTTCTATTTAATGAGCTATTAAACATTATGCACTTTTTAACTTCATCTTTTCTGACTAACTGCGTTCCTCCTGATAATTATAGTTTCAGAAAGAAACAATTAATTTGAAACCAATTCTGCAACAGAACTGACATTATTTAGATGGAATTCCTTCATATCCATACTCTAGGGATTATCTCATTAGAATATATTTATATTTGGAAAATCCTTGAGACCATTGTATCAGTCCAGTAGCACCATGTTGTCATCAACAATACAGCCAAGACTACTGCATATGCTATTTTAATAAAATACAAAATGATAATAGATACATGGTTGGATGAATAGTTAGTTTTTGCTTTGACTAAATAAAAAAAAAAAATCAGTTTATACTCTTTCTCCACCCCAGGAGAGTGTTTTGAGCAAACCTAGCTTAAGCACAAATACAAACAATACTCCATATGTGGAAACGTCTACGTGTAGTCATTTTGGAATTGGTATGTTCTCATGTATTCTTTTGGTAATGGTAATATTCAATTCATTAGAATAATTAATCAATTTAAGTGCAAATAAAAGGTTTGCAAAAATTGCAAGTGGTTCAGTAATGATGAGTGAGTTCAACCTTTGTTGCTCACAAGTTCCATTATTCCTGTGTATATATTAAATCCAATAATATCTACTAGCTCAGGCTATATAATCCTGGTTTTGTCATAGTGGTTAATTATATCTAGGTTATGGTTAGAAACTAACTGTATATGCATTCTGCCAATACCTTAGCTTGTGGTAAATCCCAATAACCTTTCCATTAATTCTAGTATTTTTATTTTTCTTCTGCTAGTTAGAGTTCCACTTTAGCAAAATATGGAAATGATGACAGAAGGGAGTTTTGTCCGTGACCCTGCTACGGCAGTAGGTCGAACTGTGCATTTTAAAAAGTCTTCATCTGTCAGGTTTGAGCCTTATGTTCAAGCCGTAGTAAAAGTAAGTCTCTAATAGACTTGCTTCATTCATTGCTCATCAGAGCTCGTGCCTAGTTCTCACAGTTACTTTGTGGGAACTGTATTGAAAATAATCCTGGGGAAAAATTTCCTTTCTCTGAATCAGTAGATGTTAAATGCTGATTTAAAATGAATGTAATATAAATATGATTGAAAAGTGTCCCGAGGGGTTTTGGAGCTACGTAGAATCCCTGTCACCTTCATAACTGAGTGCTGTGATGTGTATCCTCTTTTCTGTTGGATGCTGTATGTTCACAACTTCCTTGTGCCTTAGGCACCTTTGCACCCCCTTTTAAGTAAATAGCTAAATATAAAGACGAGTAAGTAGTTAAGCTGGTAGCTTCACTTCTCCCCTCATTTGTCTTGAAGCTGGGACTTTTTGGTTCAGCACTGCTTCAGTTCAGTTGCAATTTTTTCTGGTTTCTTGGCATAGTAACATGCCAGGCCTAAATCTGTCAGCTGAAATAAAAAAAATTCTCTTTAGGTGATTCAAAGCCAGATTTTAAAAGCAAAATATTCTGTATTCCCCCAGACTTCCTACCCATTAAACAGAGAGAGAAAATAAAAGTCTGTGTATACTCAATCTGACCTAAGCTTTATTATTTTACTCGAAAAAGTAAGAAGCTATGATTTAATGCTATGTCCACAGCTATTCTGAGTTGCATATTTCAGTCTCTCTGTCTCTTTCTTTCAGTGTCTTAACTCAAGCAATTGTTGGTAATTCATGACCTCCTTCTTGGAGAGACAGTTTGTAGCTGTCTGGTTCTTTTAATTTCTGTATGTATTCTGGTCGTGACCAGAAGACCTGTATAACTTTTATCTAGCACCTGGAAAGAACATATTTCCAATTACTGGCCAAGCTCTTGTGACATTTAAGTTAATGCCTCTCCACAGGTGTATTTATTTTTCTTTTTTATTTACAGCTCATACTTCCACTTCCATGTAAAATGTATTTATGTCCCAGTAAGTATAACAATCCTAAAAAAGTTATGAACTGATTGTGTATGAATAGCTATGTGACAGTCAGAAAATTAGTGTCTATCAGTCTACGCTGTCATCAGAAACCATGAGATAAGTGTGTATCACTTTGCTGTATACACAATACATTCCTGGTTCAGCA
>NW_010401957.1:11249-18528 GCF_000710305.1 Buceros rhinoceros silvestris
AGATTGTAAAGATTTAAAGGTACATCTTTCACTGTTTTACCACTTCTGGGGTTGTTGTTTGTTGGCTAATTTCATTTTCTCAGTTGGTCTTTGCCAAATGATGAGTCAGGCCTACCATAATGGTTTTAGGTGTAGATTACGTGTAGTTTTAGAAGTTGAGGGAATGTAGGAGGGATGTTTGGAACATAACAATATGTTTGTTCCCACAATGTGATTGTTTCTAGTAGAAATTATTATTTGAGAATCCTCCTTCTCTTTGGTGTCTCCTTTCCCCTCATGTCAGGAGAATTCTTGAGCTTAATTCATGGTCCATGAAATAAGAAGTCAGTGATTGGAGCCCACTGGAAAGGCAAAAGCACGATGGACAAGTGATTTCTCTTGTCCAGCTCAGCTGTTGCTGAGGTTCTCCAGCGACTATGATCTTGATAAAGACATGTAGTTTTTATCCACTAGTTCTCTTTTGTGAAGGAGAATGGAAGTTGCTCTGTGAAGAAACTTCAGTAATGGCTGGAGACAGAGAAAAGGTGGGACTAGACTCTAACAAAAGAAGGAAATGAGAATGTGAGGAAAATACTGTTTCGTGCTTTGACAAATGCTGTGTCATATCCTTTCTGTTGGTTAGTGATAGCCAGTGTTTCATGTAACACCATTACAGGAGGACTTCTATAACACTAATTTGTGCAGGCATTGAGCAGTTGTTCCCGCTTTGGAGGAAAGAAACTGTACCTGGCCTCTGCCTTCTGTTCTATTTTTATTTTGTGCTCTTTTCACATTTGTGGAAGACGCTTCATTAGTGCTTCCCAGAAATGTCTAACCATACCTTGGAGAAAGGCATGTCTGCCTATGACTTTCTCTGGAGCTCTGGTTTGTAAGGCCTTTTCATGCTTATCTATTGTAAATACTTTCTAGCATTGAAGAAGACAAAACCGTATAATTGGGGAAGAGGAGAATGTTGAAGAGTTTGTGCATGTCCTTCCCTTTTTAATTTAAACAATCTTTAACTTAGGCTTCTGTCCGAGAAACACTTTCTTTGAAAAATGAAACCAAATCTATTGTTCCATTAGATTTCTTGCAGGTTTTTTTTTAAATTATGATTGAATGAAATAATATCTTTTATATACTTATGAACACATTCTTCTACAAAAATTAGATATCTAAGTTAAATGTCCCTCACCTCAGTGAGTGGTAATACCAATTACTTTAGGAGTGGTGTAATAAGAGAGCACAACTCCTTGCTTTTCTTTTAACCGACATATGCATTTGTAGTAGTAATTTTCTATGAGAGTTTTAATTTACTGGTTAAATTTCCAATGAGCTTGTTATGATTCCTGGACTAGGTCTACTTTTTGCCTTTCTTTGCAGTTTGAGGGCACTTACTCCTACCTCTGAATGCTTTCAAGCCCCTATCCCTTTGTGTCTCTTTGAGCATAGCCATCATTTTGCCATTCCATAGTGCACATCGACCTTCAACACCAGGCTTCTTCATCTAGCTGTTTTGTGGCAGGGTTGAATAAAACAGCTGGAAAAATTTTAAATCCAAAATTATTTATAATACTAAGAATTAAATGTAATAATATATAAAACAGATTTTAAAACAAAGGCTGTCCTTTTTATCTCAGTCTTCAGTTTATCTCCTGCATTTGCTAGTCCAGGTTGTTAAGAGTTGGCTTCTGCAGTTTCTCAAAGATCTGTATAACACAGTAGCTTTTTGAGAAAAAGTTAATGGACTTGAGCAACAGACACCACAAACAGGACAGAGATGCAGCTGATTTTGCAAGTGCTAGCAGTCCTGTCATTAATGTTTGTTATGAAAATAGCCTCATATCCTTGCACTCCATGCATTCCGTTTCTTTGCCAGCCTTCTATACTGTGAAGCTTTCAGACTGAGTACTGCATACCTCCTCTTTAATTTCAGTCTCAGAGGTGATGAAGAAGGTTTGAAACCTGCTCGGATAGCCTAGATCTGTCAGAGAAAAAAGAGTCAAGGCTTCACATAACCGTTGCAGATACTCTGAAATTCACTCTATGAATCTCATATAATAAAAGGTCTTTGGGTGGTTGATTTTGATTGAAAAGGTGAAGGTGGAGCCACATTTCAGCATTTTCAACACTAATAAAACTTGTAGTTGAAATTTACCTTTTTATTGATATTAGGAAGTCCAGAAGCTGGAGTACTGCTACGATTGTGTTTTACCACCGTCTTGTGTTACTTGATTGGCCTGAATATCTTTTTCACAGCAATTAAATTTTATGATTTGGAATGATACAGCTAGGTGTAGCAGTAGTCTCATAGGTCTCATAGTACTATGTTTCTTTGCCTGTTCAAACATATGGTAGTAATTTTATTACTTGAAGTTATTCTTTTTAATCTTGAAGCCTCTGCTCAAAAATGTATGAAATCCCCTGGTATTTGGAAAACAGTAATAATGGCACATCATCAAATAAAATTTCTGAGCCAGCATACAGAATTTGAAAAGAACACCTTGTTGGACGTCTTCCTCTCGTTCTCAAAAAAAAAAAAAAAAAAAAAAAAAAAAAAAAAAAAAAAAAAGCCCTCAAACCAAAGCACAAGCTACGCAAGATTAAAAGTAAATACACCTTTAGTTGTGATTCATTTTGTTGTTAGATAATGAACCTATGAACCTTTGCAAAGCTACATTCAAAGTTACGATGTCCTGTTTTAGTGATAATAGAAACTCCTTCTTCAGAGACTTAAGTCATGTGCAAAGGTGACTTTACGTGTCACCTTGTTGCTGCTTTGTGAAGTTTAAAGAGTAGTCCAGTGCTGCTTGGTTTTTATTGTTGGAAATTTGGTTATAGCTTATGAAAAAAGATGGTAGAGGGAGGATTCAGCTTGAGATTGTCACCTAAAATAGGTGTCCAATTGTAGGTATCGACATGTGAGGTAGTTGCTTTAGCTTCACAGACAATGGAGATTCATGGTAGGGTTCAGGTGCATAACATAATTTAAAACACTCTCGAGTATCTTTTCTGGCCTCCAAGTGGTACTTCAGATGGATGCAGAATCTGATCTGAATCAGGTGCAAGATGCCTTGCATCATATCTTCCAATCTCTTCCCTTGGGCATCTCAAATGGTTCTAGATGGTTATTTTTTGGCACCTGAATCCTGTTTCTTATCAATAGACCTGTAGAATGACACTGCTTGCTCTAAAACAGATACCTACTTTGGATCAGCTGAATTGAACTTCAAGTCACGGCAGGTTGGTCAAGTTGAATAACTTGCCTTAAAGGTGTATTTTAACTATTTGTAGTCTGCATTTTAAATGTGTCAGAGTATCTAAGATACTTGGATGGTGTTTATAGCTCTGTATCAGATCTATGACATGTCAACCATCATGTTTAGTCAACTGAGCTGAGTACTTGTATTTCAGTGTCTACATTTAGGTGGCTTAATCTTCAACATATCGGTACCTATGTTACTGATACAGGAGGAATAATAGTATCGTATACAACAGTTATGAAATTAATTAACCTTGGAGGCAATTTCTGCTGAAACTTTTATTTTCATCTCTTTGTCAGCCATTTAGTGATGTAGTCTAATGTAAAATCCTAATGTGTGAAAAAATACCTCTGCTCCCAATGCAAAGGCTGGAACTTCAGTTGGGGACTGAAAGGTCTTAAAAGTTATAAGCCTGTTAGTCAAACTGGGTAAGCTAAATTTAATGTTTCTGGTAATTCTAAGAGAAATAAATATGAGAGAATAGTTTTTTAAAAAGTAGGACTAGAAAAGGTGATTTCAGCTTTTCTTCTAAATCATGAAGAGCATGACATTAATTGAATTTTATTTCTCATGTCAGCTTTTGTGACTGAGAGTATCATCTAGAAGGGTAGTTAACTTCAGAGCAAACATTTATTGGACTGTGGTGTAATAGGGAGAAACGAGAGGAAGAGTTTCCATATGAATGAGTAAGCATATACTGAATGCGTATAGAAATCTACTTACAGTGTTTCAGAGCAATAAACCAAAGGCACAATCCTGAAAGAGGCATATTCTGTATTAATTATTTTTGTGACATTGGCACTTAGCATAACCAGTCAGGTGTGAGGTGCTGAACAAAGTTAAAACAAAAGATTTTTCTGTCCTTTACTTTGGTTCACTTGCAAGGCTGACCTCTACAAGAGAATCTTTCAGTCCTTAGTCCTTAACTGCCTGCCTGCCTGCCATTAGGTCTGCAGCTGTAAGTCAGAATGTTGTCCTAGCTGTGGCAGTGATCCATGTGCCTTGACTTATGAGGAGTGGGAAGTACGTAATTTCTAACATCTATTAGTGCGTTATCAAAATAAACAATGAGAATGTTATGAAGATTTCCTTTGTGGTTTTGATTTTCCCATGACTGTGATTCATTAAGTTTCTTTAGTTTTGGCTCTTTGTAGAATGAATATAGGTCTACTGGCACCAGTCCCCAGACTCCCATTGTGCTCACTGGAACTGGATAGAATCAGTCTACAGAACTGTAAAAAACCACCAACAACACAAAACAAAGCAACTCTCCTTCCTTTATCTAATGGCAGTAAGTAATATGTGTACTTTACTACTTCTTAGATAATTAAACTCTTTATTCCAGAACTGCAGAGAATCTTAAACATAAGAAGTTGTTTGCTTATCATTTGTGTTGTGAAGTGATTCTTAGTGTAAACAGCAACAGTTGAAGTCACTTGGTAAACAAAATGCTTGGGCCCCAACCCTGATATAATTAGGTGATCCCATATCCCCCTCTTTCTTCCTTCCCCAGAATTCCCCTCTTCACTCCTCACTATTAGCAAAATAATTATTATGCTGAAGGTCTTCAAGGCTCTTTACTTATTTCCGGACTATGAAGAACCTGCCTTGATTCCTCCAATATCTGTATTTGAGAAGCTCTTCTTGCAGGACACTTGTGTTAGCAGAATATCAATATCTGACTCGTTAGAGATGAAGAGTCCAAAGAGTATTGAGTAATGCAGTTTTCTGACTTTCTAATCAATTGCAAAACACACGGAAAATGTTAATTATGGTTGGAAAGATCCTAAATACCATTTAAAAAAAAGTTATTTAATTTTAATTGCAAGAAATTATGCAATTAACCAAAGATATAATATTTGCAGAAAAGGTTTTTCATGCTAGTTATAATAGAGACATAAAATATATTATGGCAGGTAAAATTGTAAGCTCCTGCAGGAATTTGAGGATTATACTTCTTTCAGTGAATAAGTATTATCCTTCTTATGTATTTAGCTGCCTTCTCTTATAACAAAAAAAGGAGAAAAAAAGTTTTAAAATTTGCTTTTAAAATGCTTATACAATGAAAAAAAATCCTAGTGCGTTACTTGTGATAACTTGCAATAACTGTTATCGCAGGTTTTAAAGCTAATGACCTAATCTGTCTTCAAATGTTAGAGTAGATTGATATACTTGGATTGATGGATACATTTTAAAACCCTAGGCCCTGTCTGTAATACAAAAAATTAGCATCAGCAATTTGTACAGCTGAACTGATGGTGAACACTGTTTAGGTAAAAATGAATGGAGGATGAACTTTGTTCAGCCCTGATTCAAGGTGACTTTTACATATTGGACCAGGTTTTGACCAATCCATCAGTCTGCATATGGCTAGAATGCCCATAAGCTGTGTGAGAACATCTTTAAAACAAGACATCTAATGGCTAGCAACAAGACAGTACTACATCTATTTTGGGTTGGTTTTTTCCTTTCTCTCGAGTTCATAAAAATGCATTTCACAAAAGCAAGTACAAACAGCTGCCCAGCACACTTGTGCAAAGTGTAACATTTCTGCTGAAGGCATTTAATTCCCCTCTTTGTATCCCTTAGATGGGGTAGAAGTACACGAAGGTTGTAACACAGCATTGTCTCTAGGAAGCAGCTCACGTGCTGTACACATGCATATGTAACTGCTGTAAACAAACACAGACTTTGAAAAAGAATAGAAAATAAATCCGATTTACTTACTTTCTGATTATTTACATGGTGGCTTATTAATCCATATTAATCAGGATACATATATATTGTGTTTGTACCTGTCAAGAGTCGTTCTTTTTCCATATAAAGCAGTTTGCATTATTAAGTTGGATTAATTATTTTCATTAAATTTGACCTTTGTACCTATTGGCAGGTTTTATTTTGATTGCTATGTAGATGTATTTATGATCAGCTCACATTTTTGTAATAAAAAAGGAGGGAGGTAACAACTTCAGAAGCCCTTCTGAATTGTTTCACTTTTTGATTCCTACAAGCCTTTCCAAATGAGTTTCCTAGAAAGATTTTTGTTTTTTTTACTTAGTTCTTCATACAGTTTCATTTCTTTTCCATAGAAGTGTAGATGAGAGCATCTGAAAAACTCTCACTAAAATACTGACTTTCATTCTGCTTCCACTCTAAATGCAGAACAGAAGTCTGGTTTCTGGGGAGCTCACTTGATTTTTTGTAGTGTCCAGCTGACTTGCTGGGCTACATCAGCAGTGCTGCTTAGTGCTAATGGGAGTGATATTTCAACATTAGCAGACATCAGATTTTACCTTGGGTGATGCAGATATCTTTCTCAGACCCAGTAAACCCACTCTTCCCACTCCTTTTAGTCAAAGCACTTTTTGGACATGAGGTCTGCATTTTCAGCTGATGCATGCCCATGGTACTTTATGTTAAGGATGTGAAGTCCTTATAGCTTCCATTAACCTCAGTTATAATTTGGACTTCTGCAGCTCCAAGTGGAAACTTTCTATAAGCACAAATTAAGATTGCATGTGCAAATTGTGAGACAGCCTGCATAACTTACTGTCATTTGTGCATGTAAGAAGATCATGTGATTACAATTCAGCCCATATGCTGAACACCTTACCCCCCCAGTATTTTAATGAAGTTCCCTAATTAAGTCAAATTTAAACTAATTGTTAATCTGTCTGTTCTGAGGAGTCCTGACCCACATGTATACGAAACCCTTCTCTACACTAAAGAAGCAGGCATTGCCAGGTCAAAATTTCGAAAAATTTCTGGTGATACAGTTTGCTTCAAAGACAGTCAGAAAGTCCTGGGAAAAGGAGATGAACCTTAGTAAGGTTTGTATGCAAGTAGTCTACTCAAAGAAACTAATCCCCATCTCAAAACAATCTTCACCTAAATAGTGTTTTGCATGCCTTTACTATAATGACATATGCAGTGGGTTTTATTCTAAAGACTTCTGCAGAACATTCCCAAGAGAAAGTAGTAAGTAGTTTGCTGATTGCAAGTAGTGTGTGTTGAATTTTGGTTTTCTCCTTTCTTTC
>NW_010401957.1:18612-36033 GCF_000710305.1 Buceros rhinoceros silvestris
TTTCCCTAACATTAGTTGAATTTTTTTGTTTCCAGCCAAATGCGATTTACAACAGTTTTATGTCTCGATCACTGAACGTGCTGTTCTAAGAACTGCATCCTCATTGCACAGAGGATGAGTTGGCATTTCTAGTTCAGATTACTGAGTTAAGTGATTGTAGCTATTATGCAGTACAGGTGTCAAGAAGGACCTTTGCCTTTGTGCTTTAGTTGGAAAGCTTAGTTAGCCAGGAGATACTGTACTGTCAGCTACAAGGTTGGAATCACTGTGGACTTTGAATGCTTGGGAGAGCTGTTACAGCCATAAGATAAAAAGATGTGGCTCTTTAGGGCAAGAATTGATATTCAATGCGTTTTTAGTTGTGGCATTCACTATTTCAATCCCTAGTGAAACAACCTTGAAGCAATAATCACATTTGCTAATCAAACCAGAATTTGAATCACTTTTTCTGATCTAGACAAAGCTATCAGGACAGCTGCATGCTGTTCTGAGGACTAAATCTGAGTTTTCTGCAGATGCTTTTGATTGGTCCATAAGTATGCCTAAGCCTGGGCTGCAGGCAGAAAAATTTCAGCTGATCAAGCTTGGTGTATGTTCCTGTAGTTCAGGACTAACAGAGTTGGCCCTCGATATGGGTTGATTTTCTTTAAATTCTACAGAGGACTGTGTTTATGACCTTGTCTGTAATTATCAAAAATGTTGTATTTCCACATCATAGTCTGGAGAGCAATTTTCAAAGTGGTGGAAAATGAGAGCTTGAATAGCTCTCATAGTTATCTATGATGATCTGGACAATTTGTATTGACCTGTTTTAATTGTAAAGGAAAAAGCATCTCCTTTTACGAAACTTACCTCATAGGTTGTTGAATTTCATGGTACCACTGTATTGTTGGTGCTTCTATATATAGGAAATCTGCCATCCTCTGTTTGGGATATATACTGTGTGTCTCATACCCGGTACAGCAGAGCATTACTGAGCCCTAGTGATCACTTACTGAAATTGGAGCACCTCATCTTATAGGAAGATTGGTAAATTAGGCTTCATTTTTTTTTTTTAGGTCTGGGCTGAAGCTACTGTTTTTCAATCCTTCAGTTTGAGGGACTGAAATTCCAGAAACAGTACAGAGAAGTCGGGTATGAAACTTGTTCTTTGACATGGGACTAGTTAAGTTTGAAGGGAAACATACTCCATGGGAGACAGCATCCTCCATTTGGGAGCTGACTGAGGGTAGCAGACTCTTGGAAAAAGGGCTTGGCACGCTGAATAAACACCTGACACTGATGAGTACTCCCATGCAGTATGCAGCTCTTGTGCTCTCTGAAGCAAAGTAAGTGCTTTCAGAATCTTTACATAGGTTAAAATTACTCACTTCAGTTATGATATGTCCTTCAAAGGGCTTAAGGAGAGACGATGTTCATAAGACAGGAGTTTTGTGAAGAAAGGTCATCCTCATATTATCAGAAAGTGTTTTATAGTAAACATAGGGCCAAGCAATTGAACCTGTGCATCTTGAAAGGACTTCTAGATAGAGGAGTGGGACAACATTTAAAAAAATAGTAAAACCAAAAGCTATATAATTTTTCGGTTCAGAGCTCAAGACCTGCTTTTAGAATAAAATCCATCCTCAATGGTTAACTCGAAGAAGAAAACAAAGTTTTAAGGATGCCTTTTTTTTTTTTTGACCTTTCCTGCTTTCATACATCTCAGCATAATGTTGTTTACAATGTAAATATGCTTAAGTATTTTAGGAACAAGAAGCAAGATCTCAAGTTCTGGAAGGAGCTGAAAAATGAAGTGAAACTTTTGGCTGCCCTTCAAAAACTTCAAATTCACAAAATCTTAGATCGATGAGCTTAGCTCATCTAGAGACTGCTCAAAGAAACTATTGTATGTACAGATCTGTGGCCCACAGCATAGGTGTATTCTGGACCGTGCCTGTGAAAAATGGATCAAATACTACATTTCATAATCTGCTTTCTTTGATTGCCTAGAATAGAAGACTATTCATAAAAAAATTATTTTGTTTCTGTTTTCAAAATAAATTGGCTGTGATTCCAGAGAGATTATTTAAATTGAGATTTTTTTGGTAATGTCCTTCAAGTAGAAGTAATATATAGCCTCTTTTCTTTGTTTGGATATTTTGAGGACTTTTAAATGTGACTGTCAAAAGAAAAGTAGCATGCCAATATGAATGACCAATAATAAGCTAACGTTAATTAGATTTTTTTCTTGCCTATTGAAATGCTGTGGCTCACCTGCTTTGATTGTTACAGAAGAGAAAAAGAGTCAGCTTCTCTTTTAAGTGCTCTTGGGATATTTATTTAGAATTCAGCATCTATCCAAAATTGTAATTTGGGGTGTGGGAAAAGTGATTTCCAAGGTGATGGATGACATTTTTGTGTGAAGCCAAACACATGACAGAGTCCTTTTCATTGTCACATTGAGAACTCACTGAGAGCTATTGCAAGGTCAGTATGACAGAAGCAGCTCTGGCACCATAAGTGCTGGTTATTGTGTCCAGATTCAGCTAGCTGCTACCTGGGATATGAGATGCCCAGGACTAGGATAATGGTTTGAATAGGCAGCGCTAGCAGCTGGAAGCAACACAAGAAGTTTAAAAAGAGATGTGAGGGGACGGAGGGAGCAAGAAGGCTACTGTGTCCAGCACGTGAGTAGTTTTTCTTGAAAGTGTGTTTCAAAGTCAATGAAATTTATTAGTAAATAGGATGGAAAAAGGTGGCAGATGAACCAGCTTCTGTTTGCAGTGCTTTTACTACTGAATGTATGAATATGTAAGCCTTGTATTGACATGTAAAAGAAAATTAGTCTGAAGTCATAGCTAGCTGTAGAATTTGCTGGGAATTGGATGTGTAGAAGCAGAGGTCTCTGTGGCTGTTCCCTTCTCCCTCCCATAGACCACTCACGTCCATGTTTAGCTGCTCTGCTCGCTCCCCACACAGAGATGACCTTGTTCTGGCTAGCCTTGTACTTTCTCATTTCTTTGTCTGTGTTAAAGCCAGCTGGTTCTCTCTATGGAAATTCACAGCTAGTACCCTTTCAGCAGATGTCTCTATGGCTTCAGCAGCTCTTTTCCTCTGCCCTTCTGTGACATCATTAGACTTTTACCCTCAGATTACAAGGTGAAAGCTGGGTTACTCAACTTTCTTGAAATGCGTAGCAATTTGAAGGCTATTTATAGTTGGACTTCAGAGCATATGGAGTGAGCATAGCCAGAATATTTATGACCTCCTATCACTGCCCTTTCTTCACTCAACCCCCAGATTTACGTAAGACATTATAGCCTTTTATTTTTGAACAGGATCTGTCCTGGTACGTATTGCAATTATACAAGAAGGTTTTCTCCTGGAAACTCTGCAGAAAAGTTAGGCTGCTTTCCATAAGGGTAACTTCACAGAAGTTTTCACACAGTTTATAACAAGATTATAACTGTGGGAAGGGCACTGTTTGTTCAAGATGTAAGAGAGACTGAGGTCAGGTTTGGGAGATGGTATCACCTGCAAGACATGCTGAGAAGACAAATAATAGCATTGTCAAGTGGGTGCAGCAAATGATATCTCTATCTCTTCCAGCTTTGGTAAAAAAATTTGACACTCTGTGCTTGCTACACTTCCCTATTGCAAGAAAATAAGAAAATTCTTGCTGCTTTAGCAAAAGGCAGGCTCAATTTGCACCAAACCAGGTGCCGAGACCTTTTTTAGAACACCTTGCCTGTGCCAGTGAGTAAGCAGAATTTTGCATGGCTGTTCCACCTCTGAGAAAGACTGAGAAACATAGCCTGTAACGTCACAGGGAAAACAATGGTCTAAGCAGAGCTTTCTACCTTTTGCGGCTCAGATTTTAGAGTATGCTTTCTGGCAGCCGCTGCCTCAGACCTGTGTTTGAATCCTTGGGTTCAAAACCTCCGTTTTGGGCTTTCTAAATGTTCTGCTTACAGGAGTAACAAGGCTTTGAGATCTTAGTACAAATACAAAGCTGGGACAATGTTCTTGTGCTTCATGTTAAATCAAAATTGTATTTAAGATTTGTTAAAGTTAGCAAGAATCTCAAGACAGCTTCATATGGCAGTCTTTGAGTACTTGCACTCTTCTGAGAAAAAAAATCTTTGTAAATGAACAATAAACCCAACAAAGTGGTATAATAGTGGCTATGATTTTTTTTATGAGCATATGATTGGCATTTTGAGTGTCTCATCCAGCATTCCCTAGAAGCTATCTGGGTGGAGGAATCATCTATATTCAGGGCTTAGGAGATCTTGTTTTCCCTGTGTAGGGACACATTCTTGAGAGTATTTTTCAAATAAAAAAAGACAATGGGTGAAAATTGCCCATCCTAAGTAGGATCCAGGTTCCTCTTGTGGTATAAACTGACTGAGATTCCCAATGAAAGTTAAAAATGGAAGAAAACCCTGCTACCGATGAGTATCAAATCTACTTTATTTTCATGCTTTTTGGAATTTGTCATTATTCTGGTAGGGCACTGAATAAAGACCTTTTCTTTTAAGATTTCTTCCAAAGTCAGAAATCCGTTTTGGACTTCAGCATGAGCTTTTTAGAGAACAGTTGTGGTGACTAAGGTGTCATTTTGGTTGTGGAAGGTACTTAGGTTCATGTTAACTTTATGTGATAATTCTGGAGTGGCAGACTTTGCCTAAAATTGTTAAAAAGGCATTGTGGAAGGACCTCTTCATTCCCTGGTTAGTTCCAGCCATCTGTCTATAGTGTTGTGACCATCTCTTGCTAATTATTTCTTCAGGCTCACAACAGATCCTGTACCTTCCAAGGTGATACCCTGTGGAGGTTATGCTTTTCTTCAGGCACTCGGCAGAGCATGTTCTCCTAGCTGGAGGTCCCACTCACACTCCAGTAACTGAATATTATGTCATGACTCCTAGGCATTTGTCTCATATGCTTAGAAATGTGGGGTTTAGAGAATATATTACAACATGCTTCCAAGATTGATTAGGCTTTAAAAATTTTTTTTGTGTATATCATAACAGGTTTGGTGTTATGATTCCAGGTGGTGCTATTGATCTTTGTTCACCTCAGCTTGCATCTTAACTGAGAAACCAGAAAGGCAACAGGTGCAAGAGATCGCAAACATTCAACCCAAATAAGGTGTTACTGTGACCTACTGTTTCTTCACATAACAAAACTAGAGAACAAGAATATTAATTACGAAGATGGGAGCCTTAGTGGTGTATTGGGAAGAGCCCTGAAATGTTTTTGATCTCAGGATGAATATGACAGGCAAGTGGCATAAGTAATACATAATGTTTGAAGGGATCAATCTTTGTAGTAAGTGGATCAGCTGTCTTCCATGTGAGACTTATCAGCTAGGGATCAGGACATTTTGAAGTGCCCTACATTGGACAGAGTGCTGACAGAGAATGAAAGAAACCCCAAAGTCTGTGTGGGAAGGAGGAGAAAGGAGAGGAGAATCGGGATGGATCTTGCAGGATGGGGGAGAGCATTCTTTGCACGTTTTGTGGTTGATTTGCAGAACTGCTTGCTGCAGGATGTTGTGGACTCTAAAAGTTTACACAGCTTCAGAAATGGTCACTTCAATGAAGAAAACTCCAGCAAGCTCTTATTAAAAACAATAATGCCCTCTCCGCTTGAGGAATTAGCAGAGATGCAAATTGTTAGAGGTTGGGAGCATGTTCTGGGGAAATTATTGCTGCATGTTTACCCTCTTAAAAGCTCTGTATAAACTTCTTACAAGGCTCCCGGTTTTGCCGACTGTTGGAAACTGTTACCTGGAGGAGATGTGCTTTCAGTCTGATCCCATACAATTGCTCTCGTGAGCAGGCAGACTGGGTTTCAAGAATGAGTGATGTGTGAAGAGTAGATTGTCCTCTGGTAAGGGGAAGGACTCTCGTGTCAGCTTTCGGTGGATTATGAAGTAAAGTAAAAGTCCTCAGGAAATACGTGAATCATGAACAGTGCCTTTTCTTGACAAGAGAGGGGGTTGAAACATGTTTAGTTTTTTACCTGGTAAGGATGACTGCTGGTATAATTACAGGTTGCTAAGGCCAAATTCATTTCCCATAATATCTCAGTCCAAGATCTGACTCTGTAGAAACTGTCTCACTGGAGGACCTGTGAACTTGCTGTTTGGGAGATTTTCTTTTTTCGCATTTCTTTTGTTTCTCTGATTAAGTGTAAATATGAGGAATGATATGGAGGCTACACCTGATCTCTCTACCAAGTAGGATAAAAAGTGTTACACCTCTTTACTGATATTTCAGTTGTTGATTTTCTCTAGTAATAAAAGCTAATTTTGAATTATATTTAAAGAATCATGCCAGACATTTCTATTAACAATGGATTTTAAACACAATTTGAAGTGCCCATTTAAACTGACAAATTCTTTCTGTTTCTTCGTTGTAAATGTGATTTATACTGTTTACAATTTCTTTAAGACTCCACATTGATCTGTTTTTCAAGGTTCCATAAATGAGATCAAACCAAACTCAAATCAGAAAGTATCAATGACAGTGGTGGAAAACCCTCCCACTCTAGACAGAGGTCCCGCTTGAGAAATAGGCAGAAAACTACTTTTTAACAGAAAGCTCAGGTTAATAAAAAGTTATCAGTCTCAAAAAAGGCATCACAAGCTTATGCTTAAGTTTCTGTTGTGCTCACTCACAAGTGGATGGTGAAACTTTTTGAAATGTTTGCTCTTAGTAAGTGGGGTTTTAAATTCTGAATTAAGTTTTACTTTTTTTTGTGTGAAGTTTTCATTATATCTAGTGAGACTCAAAAGTAAGCAGTCTTTAAATACTTTAAATGTATGCTTGATATTTTTATTGCTGTCTCTGGGATTTAGCCATGAGGCTCTTACGGAAATCTTCCAGTGGACTTTGGAAATGAATACCACAAAAATGACCAGAGCATACATACCTGTGTACATTTCTTTTTTATCCATACCGTGACAATATTACTGTTGCGTAAAGGCTTTCTCCCATCTCAGCCTGACGATTGTGAGTTCCCTTTGGAGCTCACATTAGGCTGAGATTTTTCTCCAGACTTTTCCTGTTTTTTGTCGTGGTTTTTGTTTGTCAAACAGCAGTGAGGTTCCTCTATAGATGTCATCACAAGAGTGCTATTTACGTGTGACATTTTGCTAATCTTTTATGAGTCATTACACTTGTTTTGACTTTCTCTCTGTATAATCATTGCAGAAGGGAAAAATACGGTTGAGTATAGTGTTTGCCTCACCTCTTCTATGTCCTTTATATGCAGTCCTTCAAAAAGGGAATGATAGAAAAGATCAGTGAGCAAGAGTATGCAATAATGTATCACCGACATTTGGGGATTATAATTTACGCAGTGTAACCTTTTTATTTTACATATCCTGAAATACATTTTCATCTGATTTACAGGTTCAGTGATGCTGTAAGGAGAGGCTGAAATGTGAAATGGGATGCAGTCTGAGAAACAGATTTGGTTGGGGTTGAAAAGGGATTTTTGAAAACATAAAAACATTCTTAGTTTTTAAGGCAAACATCCATGTATTTTTATATTTAGGAATACACAGAATGTTCTAATATTATAGAAATGAAATTACTTGATTTTTACTTTGAAATGACATTTTGCTTTTGAAGTGACCTGAATTCTAAAATGATTGAATAACATGACACCAAAACTATAAAAAATGCCCTTTTAAGTCAGATCAAACTTATGAGTTTAAACAGAATTTTTGTATTATTTTTTTATTGGTGGAACAGAGAATATTTTAATTTTATTTTAATTTTTTTGGCCTCTATTGCCTCAGCTGCAAAAAAGTTTTTACAGATCTACTGAAGGATGGTATTTGATACATAACGTGGGGCCTGGCCATTTACTCTTTTTTTTTTTTTTTAATGCAAATAAAACAGGATTCTTTTTCTGTGCATGTAAAAATTACATGTCATTCTTTTTTTGTACTTGTAGATAGCGATGCAGTTTCTTGGGAACTAGCTTATAAACCCTGGTGGTACTTTCTAAATGAATTTTCTACTTTTGATTGCCAGCAATCTCTTTTGACGTCTGCTACTTTATTTCTGGAGGAGAAGGGGTCAGAAGCCTCTCTTCCTTCCCAAGGAACTGTGCTACAGGGAGAAAAAGAGAGGAACTTCTTGGGGGGACTTCTCTCCCTGTTCCTCTTCATTCACTCTGCAGATGGGCTTGTAGTATGTAATATCTTGCAGTGGACAGTACAACATTTTCATCAATGTCCTATTCAACAGTTATTAAAAATAAATACATAAGTCGTGGTACTGTACCATGTTGCACACCTATGATTAGTTAGTTAATTGTCTTACCTCCTAAATTCTTCAGAGTAAAGCTTCTTGTACAATAAGTATAATGTGAATATGTTGTCCCTGCTATACAGTTTTCTTTTTAAAAGTACCAGAAATTCAAATAAGCCCAAGTTACTACACCAGTAAGTCACTTCATAGAATCCATATTTTTCTTAGCGTTATTTTGGATTAAGATGAGTTCCTCAAATCTTATGAATAATAATTTTAGACTAATATTTTTATCTGTGATCAAGAATAGATCCTGTGAGATTCTACTAGAAACACCACCACTGGAGAAAAATTACTTTTTGAGATCTCTCATTTAATCAGTTTTTAATCCATTTAAGATCTGCTAAATTGATACTGTGTGATGTATTTTCATCAGCACGTTAGACAGTGCTGTGACAAAGGCCTCGTAGATCTCTAACTGTGCTGTATCAACGGAATTTGAAAATATCCAGCTTCTGAGGGTATTTTTCTAATCTATAAGAAACTTAATATGGAGTTATTTAGCGAAATTGAATCTAATAAAATCTATTTTCTGTTTGACAACTTGATCAAATATCTCTAAATCACTTCCAAGCAGACATACCTTGCCATGGCAGTTTATGACTCCTGTAGATAACTTTTGTACAGGAGTAGCAGAGAGACTACAGACCTTTTACTTTTCTATGTGCATTGCTTCAGCCTAACTCATTCCACCTTAATATGAAATAGCATAATGTACTGAAAAACTGTTATTATTTTTGGTGAGTGGCATGCTAATTTTAAACATGGTTGTAGGCGAGAGTATTTCATATGGTGTGCATCGGCTAACCTGTATTGCATGTTCCTGTCATCTGCCTGTTTTAGCAAGTGTCTCACCTAAGGTTGCCTCAAGCCTGGAAGGTTTTATGGAAAACTCCTATATTACCTAGCATATCCCTGGCTTTAAGCTGATTTAACACTGATTATGGATTGCTCTTCTTTTGTATTCTCTCTACGGAGAAGATAATTGTGCAACGCTTATAAGTTACGCTGATTTTATAAGCACACAAGTTACCTAAATGCTTAGATCTTCCCGTACAATCGTTTTGAAACATGCACAAGCATGCTTTTGAACAGATTTAGGAAAGGCTTCCACTCAGATACTTTGCTGAATGACAGAATGAGATGCCTCTGTAGAGGGGGGGTAAAACCAGATATATTCCTCTGCAAATTATTCGAGCCGACAGAAGAATCACTGAAGAGACAAAACCTGTCACATCTTGTATGAATTTAGACTGATATCTATCTGACCCATCTGCACCCGTATCTGCATTAAATGATTCATAATACTTACAGACATTCTGTTTTTAACTAATCTGTCTTCAAAGCTTTCTGGTTCCTTGTTCTCTAAACTCGAGAAATTCTCTGAATTTTGCTGACATAATCCTAGACATTTTGAAGAGTATAAAGCTGTTGATTACAGAAGCTCTATTCAACTGCTCCTTTTGTCTACCTTCGTACTGAGGCATTGTCACCAAAACCTGAAGAAATATGTTTGTAGTTTGGTACAATAGATGAAAACTATCTGCAGACTAATGCTTTTCAATGACAGCTTCGATATTGTTGTGTCAGCATTGTTATTCTATCATGAAAGATAATCTTACTTTTCCTGAAACTTCTTAATAAAAGCAAACCAAGAGAAAGGAAAAAATATTTATGCTTCAGAAGGCTCTCTAGATGTTATAAGTTCTATTTAATTTGTAGGACAATTTACAAATAAAGATAGTATGCATCCATATAGACCAGTCAAATAGTTTTCGAATACTGGCCTGTACAATTTGAATAGATCTGCATAGTGTATGTTCTGTTACTAACATCACCTGAGTATACTTTAACATGGGGAGCGCAATTATTGTGAAAAACTCCTCACATCTAAATTTACATTTTGTTATTTAAGCTACGTGGTTAAGTTTATTATTTTTATCTGTCAGGTTGTTTTTTCACTTTTCTGTCTCCTTAATTTTTTCTGGTCTAGAATGTGGATTTGCCGCATAATCTCCGGTTTCAGAGGAGTGTGGAAAGCAATTAAGAATACTTTTGGAATGGTTTGTCTCACAAAAGCCTTCCCCTGAGATAATTTCAACATGCTGAAAGAAAACTCTGATTCTTGGCAGCAGAAAAAATTGAACCTTTTAAAAAGCAGGCTCCCAGTAAGCACAATTAAGTTATTCGACCAAGCGAAGGTTGAATTTAGCCTCTCAAATAAACAACTCTGCCAGCTGCATCAGTACTGCACTGGTCCCAAATTCCCTCTTCTTTGATCTGGCATGGCAAATTCATGAAGAGGAAAAGGCGAGATTCTGCGTTTATTTTGTAGTCTGTGAGATGGGGTATGGACTGAGGCCAACCTCCACAGTTCCCTGTAACTCCAGGGGGACTCATGCGGAGATCATGGGGAGAGCAAAGCATTTGTCCCTAAATTTATTTGTATGTATTGTCACTTGGACTCTCTGCTTCTTACCAGGCCAATATTATTCCTGCCTTTTGCTTTTTTTTTTCCTCCATCTTTCTCTCCTTACTTCTGTGCTGAGACTCCCACTTTACACTCTTCTGGTGTTTTTTCTGCATCCTTTTCCTGGATTAGCTCATATGAAAGTATTACTGGCTGTGTCTGTGTGACTTTTCAGAGGGAGCAGAAAGAAAATGAGATAGTCTGACACCAAGTCATGGTTTCAGGCTGTGTGCTGACTCAGGAAGCCCAAGCTGATCTGGTGTATGTGGTTCTTCTGGCATTTGGCTATTTATTATATGGTCAGAGGAACAGGGACCTGGGTGGTATGTCCCTCAACCTACGCTGCAGCACCACAACCAGGCAGAGGAGTAAGCACTGCTGCGTTGAATTATCCCATTCTAAATTTTATGGCTTCTAATAATTCTGTGAGCAGTCTTTTTATTATCTTTGTAGAAAAAGAATAGCTATGAATGAAATAAGTGGTTTGTGCATTTAGTATTTCTCCTAATGTTAAATTTTCACTAAATAATTCTCTCTTGTTAAATCCTCACACATAGTCTTATATCCAAATATGCAAAAGAATTAAGCAACACTGAGGACTGGAAGGCTGCAAAGGTGTAGGAATCTGTATAGGTTTGTCCTTGGTTCCTTTCCTCATCCATGAGCAGTGCTCATCTTGGACAAAGAAATTCTATTTTAAGTTAAAAAAATTTCAGCTAAACTAGGAGAAGGAGAGATTGAAGCTAGGTAAGAAGATAAAGAAGCCGAATATTTATCCCTAAATATAATCTTATAGCATTTAGTTATTTTTGTTACTTTGCCATTTTGTTCCATTCCCGTTGTGCAGTAAACATGCTCATTTTTCTCAGACACTAAGTAACGGTAAAGCTAGGCCTGAGTAAACTGCTGTGCAACAAAGTTTTCCACAGAGGAGGGTATGGCAGATCTAAGCTCCTGCATCCTGGGACACCTATATACATGCCCTGTTCCTAAAATTCTCTTTGAGAGGAACAAAAATTCGTTGGTGTATATCATGTATACCTATATAAAAGTTACACAGAACCACCGGGACACAGTACATCGGTGCAGCAGAGGACTAATTGTCACTGAGTACTTCAGAAATCCAAAAATCATTACAGTATTTTAAAAATCTGTTACTATTCCTGTGCTCCAGGAATAGTATCTTCATCCTCCCATGGCTATCTTCATCCTCCCATGGCTATCTTCATCCTCCCATGGCTTTTCCTACAGTCAGTAAGGACCACGGAGGGCACATCCAGAGGGCAGTTCAGAGCATCCACATTAGGTGCTTTGAGCCACCCTACAGATGATCTGTACTTTATCCTTATCAGTCTTCGGAAAGAAATATTTTCATTTAAGTGGGCTGCTGAGAATGCCTTAAGTTTTGAAGAGGATTTTCTGTGTCAGCTTTGTGCCACTCTAAAACAGCGATCGCATTGCTCTCTATAATGGAATGCCCCCCCATTTAATTTGTCTTCTGGGCGTGTAAGAGGAAACCTGAGCCAAACAGTCAAACTTCTGCAGAGCAACACTAAACAACGTAACTGGATCGAGCCTTTCTCTGTAATTCTATTTAAGAATCAACTAAAGAAACCTTCCACAGGTCTTTTTTTGACCTTTGTGGTTAAGGTTTTTAAAAATACATCAAATTAAAACTCCTCCCTTTGTAAGATGCACCTATTTGCATTCAGAAAATAGAAGTTATGGTGGCAGCTTAGTTAAACTGTATGTTTTATTTCAAGTATTCAGTGAATGTTTTGTGCAGGATGGAATACAGTAGTAGGCTATCTTCTGATGGGACATGGAAATTCATATTTAGTGGCTTTAACAGAATTACTGGTGTTTCTGTTTGATTTCTGCAGCCCATTAAAAGAAGCTGACATCATCCCCTGTTCATATTCATGGCAGTATGTGTTTCTTGTGCTCTGAATTGCTGAAATGACCATTATGGAGGTGTTTCAAGGGCATGTGTTAGGTCTGGGAAGAGAAATCTTAGCCTTTTTCACTCAGGAAAAGGATTGGGTGAGAGTTTAAGAGAAGAGAGAACTGAGGTAGAAGATCCCTCAGATCCTGAGGTTAATGGACCTCACTAGCAAATTAAGAAGAACTTAGTGAAATATTATGAATAACTACTTTATCATAGGGGGCCTCTCAGTGGGAGCATCAAAGCAGTCCTGTGTACTTGATTTGAAGCATCAGCAGCTCTCATCTATGTATCACTCATCCAGCAATATGAGAGGATCTCACATTTAAACAGTGTACGGCCACCAGGGAAATGCAAAAAGATGAGTTTTGAGCTGTATTCCAGAATGCATATGGTCCACATAAAAGTACTGCAAAATCGTTTATGCCTGTACTTAAATATTTTGTGTCCAAACATAATTTTATTCCATGTATTTGCCATGGGGATAAATATTACAGAGAGAAAAATGTCTGAGATCTACTGGCTTAGACAGAAGGAGGCAAATGTAACAGAGCAAATATGCTGTAATGTTGAAATGAAATCCATAATATTTATTTACCCGGTTCAGTTTATTTATATGGTTATGATTATGATGGTAACTGTGATCTAATATATCTTAAAAAGTCAGAATGCTCCAGGTAGTGGGAATAAGATCTGCAGTTCCAGAATGAGTGAAAAAGTGTTTTCCAGGAATTAATGGAGATTGCCATAAAGCTTACTGTAGTTTATGTAGAAGCAGGTTCTTAATTGCTCAGATATAAGACGTGTAGTGGGGCATATAATTCTAATGTGTTCCAGGAATTCTTTAAAATTTTTGGTTGCTAATAAATGTCATAATAAAGTAAAACCCAGGATGATTAATGAAGTAAAATCTGTACTGACTAATCTTTATGAATACAACAACAACAACAAAAAGTCTAATCTTGGAACAGAACAGACATGCACCTTGGTAGTGCAAATGTTCATGTGCATTGTTCCTCTTTGCTTAGCTGAGAAAGTAACTAAAGAGTAGGTTAAAAAGGGCATCAGTTTCTTTGTGGTCAGTGAGTCCTCAAACTGTGGAATATCCAGATGTTTTTGAGGGTTATCATTACTGTGCAGCCTCAAGAGGAGTGATCCATTATCTGCATGACTGTTCTCAAAATAGCAACAAAACTTCACTAGGGATATTTGGCAATGCATAAAATGCCAAAAAAGAAGTATTTTAACACCAGCAGTTTGTCCTTATTTGGGTTTATTAATGCTAATTTGAATGTGGATAGAGATCACTCTGCCTCAGAATTCCACAGGTCTGAAGTCAGACTGAGTTATGCAGAGCTTTATCTAGTCTTGTCTTAAAAACATCCAAGAAGGGAGACTGCACAACCTCTCTGGGCTCCATCTTCTTGTTAAACTCCCTGAAGGCACTGTCAGGCTGCTGTTAGGTAACCCCAAAGATTTTCTGGGCTAAGCAAGCCCTGATCCCTCAACTTCTTCGTGCAGGGCAAGTGCTCCATCCCTGACCATGATGGGAGCCCTCTGCTGAGCTTCCTCCAGTTTGTCCACATCTTTCTTCTACTGGACACAATGAGGTCTAGTGATTGCTGAGTGGAGGGTTAAGGGAGGATGATCCCTTCCCTTGATCTGCTGGCACTGCCCCTACTAATACAGCCCAGGAGGCTGCTGGTTGTCCCTCCTGCCAGGACACAGAGCTGTCCCATGCTCATCTGCTCACCAGGACCATTCCTGTGGAGCTTCTCCCCAGCCTGTCCCTCCCCAGCCTAAGGCTACAACAGGGGTTCTTCCTTCCCTGGGGCAGCAATTGGCTTTTCTCCTTGCTGAATATTCCAAAGTTCTCTTTAGCCTATTCCTCCAGCCCACTTGGGTCTCCCTGAAATGCCTTTCCTTTGCTCTCTAGCATATCAGCTGGCCTCTCATCTTTAGGTGTTATTTGCAAACTAGATGAGCGTGCCCTCCACTGCCTCATCCAGAACGCTGATAAAAATATTATGCAGGATAGATCCCAGGCTAAGACCCTTGCAGTACTCTGTTTCTTACTGGCGAGGATCTTGGACCCCACTATTGCATGGTCATTTCTGCCACAACTGCTACCCACTATCTTGTCTCTAGGCAACTCACTCTCTCGTGTCAGTGAATAGCAGATGCTGGAGAGCATTGCCCTGTGTGGCCCACCCAGTACCTGTATCAAGAAGTTCTCCCTGACACCTTCAGAAATGTTGACCACTTATGTCCTGCCATGGTGCCCTTTCAGCAGATTTCAGGGAACCTTGAAAGCTGTATAAGGAAAATTTTCAACCACTTCCCTTAATCCACTAAAACAATTTCAGAATTTAATTTGTCAGTTTTTAAGACAGGAAAATATTGGAGGCTTGCCCCTTCAAGGAATTTTTCTCTATAATTCTGTAAAAAATCTCTGCAAATAGGGAGGTATGAATGTTTTCCTGTTCAGTATTTGCTTTTGTATGCTATGTGGTGATTTGCCCCTTGCAATTTTTGTCTTAGGAATTATGAAGGTGGGAATGATGGAAAGCTATGTTCCATGATTGAATGCTACTTCTAGTGCATCTACAATATGCAAGAAGTTTTTTATGATATGATTATAACAATTATGGTAGTCTGATGTTGTGTGCACTGCAGTATATGTTATAGGTTATTCATTTAAGTGCAAGCAAAGAATCAATGACAAATAATTTGTCCATAAATGTAACTTTTCTCTAAAAATGAAAACTGAAAAGGAATTTCATTTTGTGGTATAGATTAGCTCTGAGACCTTGCCTTAGATTTTGATTTCATTGAATAAAATGATGTTAGCCTGTAATCATTACTGACAGGTTGAAACTTTGTAGAGACCTGGGTATGGATTGTTGGTATGAGGAGCAGAGTGCAGGTGGGCTGAGCAGGTCAGGTATCTGCTTCAGTATTCTTGTGCCAGCAAGTATTCTGTCTTTAGCTCATAATAATCTCGATTTTTGAAACATTGGGGAATAGAATATGTCAATTCCTCCCTCAAATTCAGCAGTGGAACTCATGTTTTCACAATGTAAACAGACTTGAATAAATTACAGATACCAACCAAATATTGATTCTATTAAGGCCAAGTTTGAAATTAATTTCAGTTGTCCATGTAAAAACCTTTATGAATAGATTTGAAAAACAAAATGTATTAGAGCTGATAACTAACATCTAAAATAATAAATTGAAGCTCATGATAATGTAATTGTATATTTGAGGATGGCGGAAATATACATTGGTGAGAAACAGCATGATGCCAATGGCATTTCTGTTCAGAAGCTCTTAAAACATAATATTATCCATCATTTTTTATTCATAAGAGGTTGTCTCCATATTCCTTGTTAGCATTTTAATAACATTCTAAACAATTGTTGGATTCATTGCTGTTGCTAATTCACCATTTTTTAATAGGAAGTTGTTATTACTGGCTAATAACTGTTTCCTGTTTAGAAATTTGCTGCTTCTGCTGATCTTTTCATTAAGTGGTTGCTTATAGGATGTTCTGAAGAACGTAAGCTTTTTGCAGAGTGATAGTTACATTGTTAGTCTTGTTGAGTTAGATAACTAAGGGTTTCTGAGCGTGAGAACGGCAAGCATTACACACTTAAAATTTTTTTGTGATTCTTGGATGAATATGTATGTTGCATAAAAGCGACAGCTCTGATGGAAGTTTGAAGGAGGCTTCTAGACATCATGCTTTGTGAAAGCAATTGATTTTATAAGAACATATTTCAAACAATTAGATTTTTTGTAGAACCTCCTGTTTCACTATAAGCAGAAACTTGTAGCTTGCCATGAATGGGTCTTTATGTAAGTTGGTGGAGTGCATGTTTAATGTTTTCTTTTTCCCGAGTATAGGGGTATTTCAGCTTTTGGAAAAAGCCAGTTCTTTTTGAGAGAGAAAAATTCAAGAGGCAAGCTGATGACAAGCCAGACTTGTACATGGCACTGCTTTATGTGCTAAATTGTTCCTACAGCTTGAGTATGGACTTAATTTGCCTTTCACAAATATGCACTTCCTGTTAATATGCTGTTTACAATGTACTAATGTTCCCTCAAAGCCCGCTGAAGTAGAGCAAATTGTCCCATTTCATTAGTACAGGATTCTAACTTTGAATAATTTTATTTCATGTCAAAGAGCTTTTTAGCTCTGCATCGTCAATGTAACCAGTATTTATTGTTTTGTGGAACAAGTTGTTGCTGTTTCCCATTTGACATCTTTCTGCCTTGCTGACTCACTCTAGCCTTTATTCTGTGCTCTCAGAAAGGAATTGCCGGTAAATGTAACCATTTGCCTTTATGTTCGATTTTCGCTCTTTTTAGATATCATGGCTAAGTGGACTCATGCAAAAGAGATTGGTTCAGGATACCGCCTGAACACAACTTCTGTCTTTATGTAGATAGGAGTAAGCACTTTTTCCTATTTACTCTGTGTAAATTGTGTTTCTTATGCTATTACATCCAGGAGGTGTGAGCACACTGTTGTTCCAGATGTGTGGCCAGCACAGTTGTGACAGATAGTGCTGTGCTCTGCGATGAGTTGCAGGCTGGTTCCGTGTCTTGAGGTGATGGTTTATGACATTAGTGTCTTAATATCCTTTGCAAGGGTACAAGCTCATCTGATCTACACGGAGCGGTTC
>NW_010401957.1:36119-38947 GCF_000710305.1 Buceros rhinoceros silvestris
GCGGTTCATATGCTTAAAGCTGAGAATGTGTTTAGATGAAGTGAAGAATTATGAATTTGTTCAGGTGCCGGGCTGAGATGTGTGCGTTCAGGCCCTGCTCTTGCTGTGCAACGGTCCTGTAGGAAAACACGAGATTCTAAGTGTAATGAATATGTTTTACCACTAGATGGTATTGTTATATGAGATTAAGTATTTGCTTTGTGTGAGGGGATGCTGAAGGGAAGAGACCTTTAATGGCTCTGATGTGGGAAGGTGCCAATGGCTGATTCTGAGTGAAGTGCAGATGGCCCCAGGAATAAGGCTTAGCAGTTAATTAAACCATAACTTAACGATTTTTTCCCTGTAACTCGTCGACGTGTTTGAATAATGCAAGTCTTTGCAAGTGAGTAACCTCAGTGTGTTTGCTGACAAAACATTGGAAAGTGGGGAACGTCTTCAATTGCTATAATTGGTTTCCACAATAATTTATGTATAAAACTAAGGATTTGATTTTCATTAAACACACATCTGCTTAACAAAGAATATTTCTTCAGGGAAGTTATGAGAAAGGAAGATGCCTGTATGAGCAGGAACATGAGAAGATATGACCTGTAACCTGTATGAGGCAGTGCTACTCATGTGCCAATGATCTATAACTTCTTAAAAATCCAAGGGGGAGCAATGTGTGATGTATTCCACCATTTGGCCAAGTTATTTTGCATCCCATTTCTTAAAGGAAAAGAGAACAAGAATTACTAGCTGTCAATTGTTTGGGTTGTTAGGTTTCTTTGTTCTGTGTAGTATCAAGAAAGTCTGCAGGAGCTGTTTTATCTTGCTGTTGTGTAGAAGGCATTATTCTCTTAGCTCTGAACACAACAAAACTGACTGCTGCGTTCATTTGAAAAACCCTACATAAAAAGTGGAGAAACTTTTTGTATTTTTTTATAATGAATTTGACACTGCCCTCCAGCTTTGTTTTCTTAAAAAATTTGAGAGAAATCATTTTATACTTCAGCTGATTTGGAGTTTAAATTGCTTTTTCATGCCAGCCTTTGTTTGAAAATCTGCTGATTTCCTGCTTGAGTCACAGGCAGATGTATTGTGGGATCTCAGTACTGTGACTGATGTTTGTGTTCCCAGTTTGTTGTTGTGGCACTGCCATACTGCTGCACTCATAGACCAGCCCCTGTTTTCCTGACCCAGAGTTCATATTAGTTCATATGAACTAGAAACAGTTTAGAAACAGCTTTCACTACAGAAGAGTGTCAGTCAACTGAGTATTTTTCAGTTATGCTGAGCCTTTCCAGAGTCCTCCCCAGGCACCAGCAGTTCACACTAATCTTAGGGGAGAGTCAGGTACGGAACTCACAGTGTTGTAAGGAGAAGGTAGAGCTCTTGATGCTTGTTTCTCAGTGATGCTTTTTGTTTTTATTAGACTTGAAGTTGTAGCATGTTTACAGTCTATGCGAAACAAAAGCCTGGCTTTCCAGAGCACCTTCCTGGGTGGGTGGCAGTGGGCTTGGGAGCAGCCGTTATCAGCATACGGTTGATCTCCTTCCCCTTCTGGAATGTGATGCTGCCTTGAAGGCTCTCTCCTGCCTGAAGTGAGCATCTGCTGGTGGGTCAGGCAGGCGAGCCTCTGGCATTTGTCCATGTCGTGCCAGCTATGCTGATGGGATGCTGCAGGCTTCCTCTCCACGACAGCCATGTCTGATCTTGAGGAGGGCCTCCAGGATGCTCTGAGAGGTGTTACAAGCAAGGTAAAATAGGATTTAAAGGACTGGGCTCCCAGCGGACATAAACCATTCTAGTTCTTATCTCATTGGAAGACCTGGCAGAGGAAATTTGGTATCAAGCTCAGAATAAGTACTAGGCTAAGGTGACCGGCAGATAACAAAGTCTGAAACAGAAGTGCTGTATCATGCAATGTTGCCTCATGTAACAGAAATATATTTCATGTAAGAAGTCATCAAGAATATTTTAAAAGAACAGGAAGGCTATTGGGATTGCAAAATGTCATCTTACTTATTTCCTACATCAGTTTCTTCTTGTGTTTTCTTCCTTGTAGAGTTTTCCACTGATTGGATAGTGCAGCTTTTTTTTTATTCCCCAGGTTTCATTTTGCTTCTTGTTTCAGTTAACTTGGTGATGCTGTTTGTGGGATTTCTTCAAGAAAATGGACATATTTTGGGCAATCCAGAATCTTATTTTGAGTTAGCAAAGCTATAATTCTAAAGTTCGCTTAAAGTCTGCTTTTAAAAGTCTGCTTTAGTAGCTAACAGAACCTTGGCTCTCAGGTAGCAAAAGTGCAGTTTTACAAAGTTCTTTGTTTGAAATTACTTATCGGAGCTCTGCAGCTCAGTTATCAAAACTTTAATTAGCAAGGATCCTTGTTTAAAAAACTGCTGAGAAGTGAGAACTCTAAGCCAAGGTCAAATGTCTTATTAACTTTTGCAGGTGTGTTGAACAAGTTTTCTAAGTGAGGTAATCAAAGGGGGGCTTTTCGTTAACCTAATACATAATTAATGACAAGTAACGAATCATGCTGCCTAAAAATGATGTAACCGATTACTAATGAATTAACTTTTTTAACCAGTGACAAATCATAATGTTTAGATATGGTGTAATGGTGTTTACTAATGAATTAGCTATGGAATAAAAATAAGAGCTATCTGGGAATAAATGGGCACCAGTTGTTATCACATTGGTACGTGTGGCTGTATTGTGTCTAAGCCTCCTGTGTCGGTTTGTTTTTTAACAGCTGTTTATAAACATTTGAGAGCAAAAATGAAATCTACATTTTTTTCTGTGTTTTACTAGCTTCTGAAATTAGCTGGTGTGTTTTCTTT
>NW_010401958.1:0-9922 GCF_000710305.1 Buceros rhinoceros silvestris
CGTGCTGCGTCTCGCTGTGCTGCGGCGCGGGCCGGCGCGCATCCTTCGTCCACAAGGAGAGGAGGGCTCAGAGTGAAAATTGGGTGAGTGCTGGTGCCACCCACGCGGCCCTGTGTTTTCTGTGTGTAGGAAAGTTAATATTTCATCTTGGGAAAGCTACTACCTTGAAACAGAAGTCTCATCAAATCTTTTCTTCTCTGCTTCCATCATCCCATCTAAGATGGCAGTTCAGTATTGTCTCTATTTTAATTATATATAAACATCCACGTCTGCCAAAACACTCTCTACAACTATCTGAAAGGTTGTAGCGAGGTGGGGGTCAGTCTATTTCCCCAAGCAACAAGCAATAGGACAAGAGGAAACATCCTCAAGTTGTGCCAGGGGAGATTTATATTGGATATTAGGAAAAATTTCTTCACCAGGGTGAAGGGTTGTAAAGCATTGGAACAGGCTGCCCAGCAAAGTGGTTGAAGTATTTAAAAGAAGTGTAGACATGGTGCTTGGGGACATGGTTTAGTTGTGGACTTCGCAGTGTTAAGTTTGCCATTGGATTTGATGATCTTAAGAGTCTTTTTGAACCTCAATGATTCCGTGGTTCTACAATTCTAAGAACTTGAGAAAGTCATCATCATGATCATCACGGCTTGGCTTCGCAAGCGAAGATCTGGGAGGGGCTTTTCCCACGCTCACTGCAAGCGATGAGTGCACCCTTTGGGCCTGCACAGTGGATTTTTTAGGTGAGGTGCAGCGTGCGCGGAACTGCCTCCACCCTTTACACCTGAGGTTCATCTGCCAGGGCCTGGCGAGCTTGGACGGTGACAGCGAAGTCCTCGGGTCGTAGGTTTGGTTAGAGTGTCCTTCTCTTAGATGGAGCCTTACAGGGCTAAACGAGCTCCATCTGCCCGGGTTTGGGGTCAGAGTTGTCCTTCTCCTAGGATGGCTGCCCGAAGGCTAGTGAGCCCATCCTGCCCGTGGACACACTGTGTCTGACCCTGAAGTTGAGACCTGTCTGGCCTGGGAGACCCCACCGGAGGCACATGCCACCACCAGCACAGCTCTCAACCTCACAAGGGCACGCAAGCTCCTTCCCCACGGCAAGAGGGTGCCCGTGAAAGAGACTTGAGAAAGTAAATCCTCACAAAATGACCAAGTCCATTTGAACACCTGTGAATTTAATATAGCGTGGTGGAAGATTAGTAACTTGCTTAGTCAATAATGGAGCTGGGGGAAAAAAACCCCAGAAAACAAGGATGTGTTTCTTTCATAGTTTTATGAGGTTTAGGCAGAATTTACTTGCCTAAACTCAGATGCAGTCCTGAACTCCATTTGCACCATCTTTTATACGCTGAACACATTTCACATTTGGCTTGAAAGCACCCCGTCAGTATGGGAGTGAGTAGTTCTGCATCCTCCTTATAGCTAAGGCCAAGGCTTAGACTAGGCATGTGGAGGGACCAAGTGGCTCTAACAGAATATCCTTACTTGACCAGGGAATCGTGGGTTCTGAACCGTGGGTGCTGAACAAATGCAGTTGCACAACTACAACACAGTCTCAATGCACCTTTCATAAGATGCTTTTTTACCCATGCAAATCCAACTTTTAATCACAGAATTTATAGTTATATGTAACTCCACAATGATACATATATTCCACTATGCTGTGTTCACTTGTCTTTGTCATGGTTTAGGATTTGGTGCAGTTTTGGTAGTGGGGGAGGAGGCTGCTACCTTTGTGTGGTGCGGTTTTGGTAACAATTACAAGCTACTTCTGCCCTAAATAAAGTGAAAAAGCAGAAGAAAAAGCTAAAACCCAGGAGTTAGACAGTGTTGCCATCTTTGAAAAAACTCATTGTCATTAATGCACATTTGTTTTATTCATATACTACAACTGATACTGAAAAAAATTTCCAAGAATTTGTTCGTAGGAAGATTATGTCATGTTTGGCCCTGCTAAAATATTCTTTTGTCCCAGTTCTGAAGCTATGAGCTCCTTCCTGTAGGTTTGCATCATCTGTGGATACCCAAATATTGAGATTTCTGAAGAGTGAGTCAGCCACAGTGACTGAAAGTGTTTCAGAGACTCACTGACCGCAAAAAGTTGAAGATTTCTGTTGCTCTAAAGCAAAATGAGTTAAAAGTTCCAGAAGACTCTTTTAACAAAATAGCTTAACAGCTACTAAGTAGAAAGTGTCTCCATATGGGAACATTCAATGAGGACATTCAAAATGCAATAGTGGTTTTTTTTAAAAAAAACCTGACTCACTAGAAATAGAGCTAATGTACTTTATTCACATTTTATTGAATATTTTTTAGTGCTGTAATAGAAGTACTTACAATTCAATGCAGATGTTTTTGGCACTTTATGATACGTCTAGGTCAGAAAATCAGATCAATCTCTCAGCAATATTTCTGCCTGTCATGTTTTCTTCTCTGTAATTCTCATCCGTGGTCAACATCACATCTCCTAGCACTTAAGAGAGTTCTTATAATCCTAATGCAGTGCCAATTCATTAACACAGATTTTAAACATCATTTATTATACTTGTTTCTTATTCAAAGGTGATGATTAGTCTCTTCACTGAACCATTTCATACATCTCCTATATGACAGTAAATGGCATTTAGAGCGTATAGTTAGCCTTGAGTCTTGACGGAGTAGGATCCTTGTTTATGTATGTAAGGCACTGATCTTGAGTAGGCCACACTTGATATTTTTGCCCCATTTTTAGGTGAGCATTTTCTCTTGAGCAGCTTTCAGCTATAAAATAGAGAACTGGATGCTTTATGTAAGCAACGGATAGCTTCTTTTTTCCAAACAACTTACACAACAACTTGCTGAAGGGGTAAAAATAATAATCAAACCTCAGAGCAGTTAAATAATAGCCTGAGACTGAGTGGTTAAAGAAAGGTGTCTGTAGTATTACTTCTCTTGTATAAATGATTAATGATATCCAAGGCATAGTGTGTCTTAGCTCTTACATGGGACATGACAAGCATTCAGTCAGTATTTCTCTGAGACACCATCCTGAAGAGGATGCAAATTTGTGTATTTGCTGGAACCAGGTTAGCTCTATGCACACCATGCTTAAGAGACCTATTTCAGAAACTGAGTGTAACTGGACAAAAACACTCTCCTCTGAGGAAGCGCTGAGAGTCACTCTGTGTTATTAGAGTGACTTCTATCGCTTTACATAAAAACATACTTAGGTGACTGATTAGGGTGAACTAGCTAACTTTTTCCTGCTTAACTTAAATAGCAGTAAACTGAAGTTACTTAGCATACCTGTAAATACAGTTACAGATTTTTCACTGACCTCTTTTCCAGAACACAAGGGTTCCTGTTTTCCCCTCAGACGACAGTATTACATGGCTCAAAGTAACGTAAAGAATAATACCTGTATCCCGAATCGAGTACATTTTTATAAAGCACATGTGAACAGGCTAGCTATTAGGAGAATGAATACAATTTAAAAAAATATTTTAGTCTGTGGTTTGTGCTTGAAGGTCATCGGATTACTTTTCCAGGCACCACAAATAATTTGTTGATTGTGCTAGACAACAGACTAGCAAAGGCAAACAGAGCTTTCGGAAAACTCCATAAGAGAGTCTGGTGCAATAAACACCTGAAGAAAAGTACAAAGATTAGTGTCTACAGAGCCATTGTACCGTCTACTCTTCTATATGTCTGAATCATGGGTCATCTACCGCCACCACCTGCGACTCCTTGAACGCTTCCATCAGCGCTGCCTCCGGACAATCCTAAACATCCACTGGACTGACTATGTGACTGACGTCGCTGTCCTCGAACAGGCAGAGGTCACGAGCATTGAGGCCACGTTGCTGAAAATGCAGCTGCGCTGGGCAGGGCACGTCTCCAGGGTGGCGGATCACCGCCTCCCTGAGATTGTGTTCTACGGTGAACTCGCCACCGGCTGCCGCAAGAGAAGAGCTCCAAAGAGGAGATATAAGGACTCCCTGAAACAATACCTCAGCCTTGGCCATATTGACCACCATCAGTGGTCCACCCTGGCCTCCAGTCGGGAGATTTGGAGACACACCATACGTAACGCTGCTGCCTCCTTTGAGAGCACACGTAGAATCAGTCTCGAGGAGAAAAGACAGCGCAGAAAGAACCGTGCCTCGACTGTACCACCCAAGGAGACCTTCCGCTGTGCTCTTTGCAACTGGTCTTGCCTATCCCGCATTGGCCTTTTCAGCCATCAGCGCGCTTGCAGTGAGCGTGGGTAAAGCCCTTCCCAAATCTTCGACACGAAGCCAAGCCATGATGATGATACATTGTAAAATCTGCTATAATTTTAAAACAAAAGTACTTCCCCAAATCAGAGAATCTTTTGCTTCAAAACTTATAAAAATAGCATAATCAAAATGTAACCAGCCAATAGGAAAAATAAGCTCTTTAAAGTTATTTCTACTCAGTAATTGGTACAGAAGCCCTCTGAAGAAGTAAAAAACCAGCATAATCTGCTGGCACAATACAGTGTGTGAAGTTGTATGGATTATGTTACACAGTACATCAGACTGGATTGTGACAGAAATATATTCTGGCCTTGAATATCTATAAATCATGGACTTAAGTTGCTCCAGGGGAGATCCAGGTTAGATACCAGGAAAAATTTCTTTACAGTGAAGGTTATGAAGCATTGGAACAGGCTGCCCAGGGAGGTGGTGGAGTCCCCATCCCTGGAAGGGTTTAAAAGACATGTAGATGAGGTGCTCAGGGACATAGTTTAGGAACCCTGGCAGTGCAGGGTGAACAGTTGGACCTGAGGATCTTAAAGGTCTCTTCCAACCAGATGATTCTGTGTGTCTGTGTGTGTGACCATGACTGCAGTTGTTACAAGCTGAACAATTTTTGCAACCTCTATGTTCTGACTGAGAGTAGCAATACTGTGGTTTTCACTGTCCATGGAATTCAAGGTGAGAATACACAAAATAGTGTCTCAATTCCTTACGTCTCCCATTCTGAAAGACAAACAAATCCAGTACACTGGTGTGAAAAAATAAAACGAGCAACTTTACAAAAAGAATGCTACTTTTATTTTCAAATGCTGTAAAAAGCCTCATATAAATTTTTTATAATGCTTCTATGTAACTTTCCCAACCACAACTAATGAAACAGTCTAGGAAAAATATAGCAGTTGCCATTTTGACTCCAAAAACGAGCTGCTGTAATATATAGACATTAAAAGGACAAGGTACAATATGTTACAATGCTTGTAAATTGCTCATATTATTGAAAAAGCGAGAGCACTTCCTTTGCATTAGAGTATAATCGGGCTAAACTACAGTATTCCCTACTTGCTGTTGCAGAGGGGGAAGTGACCTCTTTAGAAGGAGCTGACACAACACCCTTTGCACTGCTTATGTGCATTTATCTTGGTACTGTGGAGAGTTTTCAGGCCCCTTTGCACTTAGGTGAATTCACCACATCAGATGCTATTATTCCATACTGTATCCAATGGCTCAGCTGTTTACCAATTGACCTATAAAAATAACACATCTCTCCAGCAAGGCAAATTTAACAATGCAAACGCAGTATCAACAATATTTGATTTCAGAATGCTGGCAATTTTTTAAACTCCTTTTGCATGTGAAACAACCTCCGTTGACGTCCTGTACCTAAGGCCACTCGCTCACACTGACTGGAGATGGATCAAAGTGCAGAAAGCTCAGCTGCATTTCCCAATCCAAGCTTCCTCTCCACTTTTAGGGTACTCAGATCCAGAATTCAGATTCAAGCTCACCACTGCCAGTGATGCACTCAATGATTCCCTGCTGGGATAGGATAACTTCCCAGCAAACCTCTAATAACAGTTTGCATACACAATTCCACATTTTAACAAAAGTTAACAAAACATACGGCCAGAAAATACATTTTCACATGGTTGCAATCATCAAGCCATTTCAGGATCTTTGGTACTCCAAGAATAAGAAAAATAAGTGGTACATTGCAAATATTGCTAAAGGACAAAATCACAACTATCCGAAGGAATAAGACAAAAATAACAAAACAAAAGATATGTTGCAGTTCCATTTTTTGAAAGCCAATGTAGATTAACCTTCTGTTTTCTTTAATCCCTTACAGTGTCACAGTTTCACCTTAAAAAAATTCTACTATCCTAAAAGCAGTATTTAATATTTTGTTTAACCTGACTTACTGATTAAAATGTTAGGCTTAAAAAAAAAAAAAAAGATCAACTACCACAATACAGGATTTTATGCTAAGTCGGCTGCAGGCTGTTTCCCTATGGATATAATTCCTATGTGAGCACTGATATGATTAATCATCCACAATTTTAAATAAGTATTATCCTTTAGTGTTGCAAATATAAGGGTTGATCTTTTTCCCAAGTTTGTAAGCCAGTGAGTATGTACAGACATAGTTGTTTAATAGATAGCTTTGTGTACTTATTTCCCCCCTCCCAAAACCCACAGGAAAAAAAGATCACCAGTATTACTGAGCATTTGCAGTTTCTATGACACTTGTCTTAGCAAGTTCAAGCAAAGACTTTATTTTATGCAGCTAGAGTTACTATGGTCTTTTGAAATGTCTTCACAGGAATTTCATTTCTGGTGCACATGGTGCTCCATGAATGAGATTGGAAATTAAAACTGATGAAAATTTGCTTTTGAATAGCAGTGTCCTTTGAGGCCGTTTGCAACGCAGGTATCTTTTGCCCAAGCTCCTCTGTCTTGGTAGAATGGATTTAAGGCCTTAGAAAAGGAATTTTCTTTCCCAGAAAGCCTCAGAAGCTGCTAGGGCACTGGCAGAATTAAGTCTGGAAGTGTTTAGGTGGATTAAAATGAGTTACTGTTATTGGACAGTCTTTGGATGGATATAGGTTGAGCTTCACTACACTGACAAGGCTAAGAACACTGGAGAATTTCTAAGGGAGTTTGCCCCAATGGCAGTAAAAGGGTGATAATCAGTGTAAGGTCTGGGAAGAAAAACTGGGACATCAATGAGCCATTCCCACAAGTTCAGCATTTAGGCAAAAGTTTTTCTTAGTCAGGTACTGATATAAAACTGTACGAAGTGGATGGGCCCTGAGGCACTGGCTACTCCTCTTTGATGAGCTAAAGACTAAAACTTTTTGTAGAAATGCAGTACAAATAACAGATATTAGATACTTGAATGGAGACACAATATTGGGGGAAAGGCATCGCTGAAGCCCTTGAGGAACCTAGTAGCTGCTGGATCAGGGAAGACTATGCACATCAGCGCATAGCCAGGAAGACACGTACATCAGTAAGCCACTGGTGCACAGAAATCCTATTGGTAAATGGTCTTTTATGCAGCAGATGAACACCCCCATGTGTTTTTAAAGCACACAAATAATTCAGAACAGCTGGTACCATAGTGCCTAGCAGCAATAAATAGTTCTGTAATGACTTTATAAATAGTTACTTCCAGGTACTGGAAAAGCCAGTCTAATGGAGTTTTTCCTACGGTGCTTTACTCTGATGGGTGTTGCAGCGCTTTTAGCAAGCCTTCCACTTGGGTTCAGAGGAGAAAGCCAGCAACAGTAACTCTGCTTGTTCAATTTCTGGAAAATTGTTCATTGATGTAATTCTCTTTTGTTACCAGAAGACGACATCAAAGATCTCTACTGTATTGTGATAGAGGTAAAGTACTGCAGATAATACGGTAGTACAGGTAGAGATTTAAATAAATTTGCCAGTGACCAGATAATTGCAAACTGTTCCGGGAGTGCAGTTCAGTCTTGAACTGCTGTTGGGCTGAGAAGCAAAACCATGCCCTGCATACGGTGGGATTTCCTTGACCTTAGGAGAAGGAGACCTGTCCCCGCTCTCAGGTTGTCATCATCCTGCAGACTGGGGAGAATGGCATTTAGATGCTCTGCCCAGTTCAGTCATGGTTGGTTGTGGTTCCAGGAAGCTGGGCTGCAGACTCAGCTGATCCTTTATAATCCCACGGTCCAAATTAGATGGAGATACTAGATGAAGATGGAGCCCACAGGAGAATCCGGGTCTAGTGGGGCACTCCCATTTCCTCTAGCTTGGCAGAGGCTGCTATGAGGTATTCTGCAACGAAAAGGCTATCCCTTCTGCCTGGAACTTCTTAGGGAGACAAAAAAGCAGCAGCAGCAATTTGATCATTTTTCTAGAATATATTTTGGACAGACAAAAAAGGCTATTTGAATTATAAGTGGCAAAAAGATGATGCTTTACAGCAAAGGCAGACATGCAGTCCTGGGAACTCTGCCGTCTCTTCAGAACTTGCTATCAGAAAGTTTCCCTTCTGTTAAAAAAATCTTTACAAATATTCAGATTCCTTTTTTCTTTTGATGTTGCCAATAGGCATCATAATCTTAAACAGTAATACCCAACAACTATCATTTAAAGGAGAAGATCACAGGCATTGTCTTACCACCACACACAGTGGAAAAAGGAAGAGAAGGAGGGATTATCAACTGATAAAGCCCTCCAGTGGGGAGAAACGAGGATAGGCAAGATACAAGTAGGCCCACAGGACACTGCTATTTAAGATAATTAAATGCTGCCACACTCATGGGGTATCTGTAGACCACAACTGCAACACCTTTGAACAACTGCTCAGAGAATTCTGCAAATGTGGACAATGTTTTTTTCATACTGCGTATCTAAAACCCACCAGGTAAGCAGTGTAATAACAATGCTGCATAAAATGATACGTTCTACTCCCGGGTGGATTAGACAGTTTACAGTACAAACAAAGCCACAGTAGAGAGGCATAATGAACTGCTATACACACATAGGCAGTGCAGTTAAAGGGATGCACGTTCCTTTTATTCCAGTACCTTTGTATAATAAAGTTAACAAATATATTCAAATATTTAAAAAAAAAAAAAGCCAGCTGGCACTGCCAACTAATTCCTGTAGTAGTCCTAGAAATCCTAATCCCGTAGAATTTCTTTGTGAAATTGATGCGCACCAGAGTCTACGTATTGATAACTAATGCCAAGCGGGTCTGGTGATGCAGCTACCTGAGGTTTTTATTTTTATTTCTTTATTGGGTTTGTGTTTTGTTTCACAACTTCCCAGCTTTCATGTAGGAAGGGATCGAGCCACGCTGCGTGAGCCCTTCAAACCTCTTGTAAGTGTAATTGAGGAAAACCCAGTCTTTGGATTTGTAGTCAGGTTCCGTTGTGTTTGGCACTAGAAATCAGAAACAAAAGTAAACAATTAAAACCAGCACTGCTTCTAAGAAGACTTTCACAGAACACTGAGAAGCAGCCCTAAACTGTTATTTGCCTAGTCAGAAGAAATTCTTTGAAGAAATCCTGTTTCTAATCAGGTCAGTTACCTTTTGTCAGTGGTCTGAGAAGAGTTATAATTTCAGCAGGTCTCTCTGAAGTGAAATGTTTTCGTTTGTTTGCGTTTTGGGCAGTCTACACACTGTAACAAACTCCCATACCTTGACAGGAGCCTCTGAACCACCCACAGGATATGCACTTATGAAAAACATAACATTTAGAATGCTCCATGCACGACAAATATGTGTGTGTATCTCCCATGTTATCCTCACCAAAAACTGAAGAAAAAGCTGTATCTAAGTTCTTCCAACAGAACTACACGTATCACACACGTATTACTTTCCTAGGACTTACTTCCCTGGTTATAGCTTCAGGGAGGCTTGTACAGCCTCCTCTTATTTTATGAGCAGCCCACATGGCTAGTGTGCTGTACGTGGACACTCACTGCAGAGGACTTCTTTACTGAGCTCTCTAGTTGCTGTTTTTAGCATTCTCTAACAGTATTTTTGACTCAAGATGCCAAACGCACCGGTAACAAAGTTTGCATTTAGGTGTCTAGATTTACAGCAACATTTTCAGTGGGTCTGAAGTAGCAAAACCAATCCAAATATACTTTGTCCAGGGCCAACATCAGCAGCGGTGGTG
>NW_010401959.1:0-2891 GCF_000710305.1 Buceros rhinoceros silvestris
TGGTCAGTTTACAACAAAGCTTCCAAAACGGTAAGTTTTTGGCTAAACCAGGAGAGGTGTCAGGACTAACTATGGCTACAGCCACTAGTGCTGCCGCCCGGGGTCAAACAGTTCAGGCGCTAAAAAAGTGGTTCAGTGTCCTGCCTACTCCTGAGCGTGTTCAAAGTGACAATGGATCACACTCCACGGCCACAGTAGTGCAAGACTGGGCCGAGGAGGAAGGCATCAAATGGGTGTTTCATACACCGTATTGTCCCCGGGCTAATGGTATAGTTGGACGAACCAATGGTCTAATTAAAAGACATGCTGGTGTCTCACGACATAATTGGGACATGCGGTTGTCACAAGCAATCTTCAGCCGCTGGGATGGTTATGGAAACCCCCAAATCCAGGCATGCTGTCCACCAGAGCCATTGACGCGCATTGGCCCCATACCAGACGATAAAGAAAATCAGTCACCAGTCCGGTTATGTGTGGGCCAACCGCCAATGGTGAAACTACCCTCCATTGGCATTGTGCCCATGACTCTGGTAAAACCCCGAGGTTTATATGCCTGGGAAGCCCTGGACGGGAGCGGAAAAACCCACCGTATCAGTACACGGTGGATAGTCCCCGACTTTTAACTGTGGAGCCCAGTCGCTAGACCGAGGCCAGCTTTGCTTTCTCTCCGCAGGATGATGGAGAGCTGGATTTTCCCCACAATGCGGTGGTGGTGGCCAGGACCTGGACTGTTCACCTGAGGAACAGACTGGCATCCTTCTACCCACTGATGACATCACGGGGTGGGGACAGAACAACGCTAAACCGTGCTCTGCAGAAGACGCAGAAGCAATTGCTGTTGTGCTGAGGACTGTTCGGGTGCAATGAGGAATCTTTCTCGTGCTGTGTTCTTCTGGAGCCAGCATCCCCATCCCGCTTGTTGGTTTTGTGTTCTCCTTTAACACTACTTTCCCTCCCGTGGTTCTAGAATATGTTTGTGCTCTTCAGAGAGCTTTATAGTTTAATACTGTTGAGGTGTTGGTTCTATTGAATTGTTCACATTTGGTAAATGTGGTAGTACCTCAGTGTTTGAGGGGCATGTTTTATACACTGTTGATCTGGTTCAAACTTTTCTAAAGTATTAATGTATAGTTTTACATTTACATTTGGTGCTACGTTCTACAGCACTCCAAGGGTTGTGTCTCACATTTAAGTCTAGCTAAGGGAATGATTGATCCACAATGAGCCCTAACAGTCTCACTGAGACTGCACTCCCTTTTTACCTTGGAGGCAAGAGGTGACCGTACCACCACTTCAAGGAGACCTGTCTAAGGACGTGACAGTGGTCACGGGGTGGAATTGTGGCGGTGCAGTCCTCCCCCTCCCCCTCCCTCTCTCCTGCTGCCTTAGACAAAGGACAACCGCTTCCCTTCCCCCTCCTTCCCCCCACTCTGCTGCTTCGGGGAGAGGGCATCGGTGCCTACGGGTCTGAGAGAGAGGAAGAAGCTTATACAAGCCCAGGCTTGTCCCAAGGCCTTGACCACACGTCACGCCCTCAGAACAGGCATTAAAGGGAGCTCCTGGAAAAGCCAGTTTGAGTTGGTTTTTTTCCTATAATGGCAGGAGCATGCAGTTAGGAAAAATCGCTCCCCGAAAAGAGGGACGCTCTTTTTTTGATACTTTCCAAGGAGTTTTCTTCAGTTTTGGGACGCCGCTGAACGTTTTTCCTTGGGATTGAGTGACATTTGCCCTGGAGTTGGTAAGCGGTTTCTTTTGATATCACAAGTGAGAGATTTCCTATTTTTCGTGGGCTGGCGTGCCTTTTGGATACATCTTCCCTTAGAGTAGATTTCTCGATTTTATATAATTGGTTGTGTAGTAAATAATTCTTCAACTGACATTCTGAATCTGTACGGACGAAGTGCTAGGCAGATTGATTTGTAATAAATTCTCATTTCCGGGTTGCAACTGCTTTCTGTCTTAGAGTGCACTTCCGTCACAAAATACATAAATAGGCACACAAACATATAATACAGTCTCCCATTTCGACCCACATCTCCCGCTTACACACGAAGGACCCATCCACGTGGTTCACCGTGCCAGCGGAAGGGAGGAAAGGAAGAATCTCTAGTCTGTTCACCTTGCAAAAAGTTCTCAGCCTAAGAACTTCCTCCTGGAGCGAATCTTCATGCAAACAGAAGATAGTCCTTTCCCTCCAGGGTGGCTGAAGAGAACCTGCATTTACCGGGGGCAGGGCTCCAGGCTCGCCCTTCCATCCGCACTGTGGGGCTGACCGGCATCCCAGGGAAAGAAGGACCCATCCACGTGGTTCACCGTGCCAGCGGAAGGGAGGAAAGGAAGAATCTCTAGTCTGTTCACCTTGCAAAAAGTTCTCAGCCTAAGAACTTCCTCCTGGAGCGAATCTTCATGCAAACAGAAGATAGTCCTTTCCCTCCAGGGTGGCTGAAGAGAACCTGCATTTACCGGGGGCAGGGCTCCAGGCTCGCCCTTCCATCCGCACTGTGGGGCTGACCGGCATCCCAGGGAAATGCCTGGGGTTCCCTGTCACCATCAGTGCCTGTTCCCTCCGTGCAGGTACAGGGGCTTATGGCTGGTTCAACCCCTGGCCATGGCAAAACTGAGTTCAACACCACTCCCGCTGGTAATTGGCAAAGTGGAAAAGGTCTACCTATTTCACAGAAGGAGCCTTTCCCGGGGCATGAGATTCAAAAATCCTAGGGCGCGTTCAAAGCCGCTTCGTGAACAGAGCAGAAAGGAGAGAAGGAGAGGAGGGGGGAAACAGAGCCGAATGCCCCTTTTTATGCGCATATTCACGGAGGTGTGTCTCCCTTCCCCGAAGCCCAGAGGGAGGTTGGTGGGAAGGAGAAAGGAGAAGAACAAAGCTGGACCAT
>NW_010401959.1:3644-3946 GCF_000710305.1 Buceros rhinoceros silvestris
GCGAGAGCCCCCTCCCGACACGTGGTTCCACGCATCGCTCCTGTTACTGCAACAGCCCGTGGCCAGCGAGTCGCTGCATTTCTTCAGAATTTGGTGCCCCATCAGTCGTCACGTGCACCGTGAGGTTCATGAGCTCGGGGAGAGGCATCAGGGCTATCGTGTAGCTGGAGTGTGTCATGTCAGCTTGCGGTGTGGTGCCATCCCCGGGCATGAGGTTCACCTGCTGCTTCTTGCTGTTTCTTGGAAATCACCCACAATCTCAGGGCAAGAGCCAGGGGATACTTTCTCCTGCTCTTTCACCT
>NW_010401960.1:0-7555 GCF_000710305.1 Buceros rhinoceros silvestris
GAGGGTATTTCAAGGACCCAAAAGGGTACCAATGGGCTTTTGGTATAGCTGTCTTGGAGACAGAGGAAAATGAACAGTTGTCTACCTTGCTCAGTCTCTCGAAGGACCCTTCCGTGGTAGGACTGCTGTGGGCTGAGGAACAGCAGGTGCAAATCACTATTACAATGGTGCACTGGCAGCAATACCACACTAATCGAGACTCCCTGATCCCCATCCATAAGCTGATCCATCAACTGGAGAGTCAAGGAATGATCAGCAAGACAGGCTAACCCTTTGACAGTCCTGTTTGGCCAGCGTGAAAATCTAATGTAGAGTGGAGACTGACAGCAGACTGTTATAGCCTGAACGAAATCACATCACCAATGAGTGCTGCTGTGCCGGACATGTTAGAAGACCACTATGAACTGGCAGAGACAGTCAAAAGGCAGCTGAGAGCAACGTATGCTGACCTTCAAGCAATGAGATACGCATTTAGCAAAAGCCACCTGGTTAGTTAACACTAGAGGATCTGCCAACTGAGCTGACATTGCTCAATCAAAACTCCCAAGCGTGTTAGAAGGGGATAAAGTCCTCTTAGTGCACCCGAAGAACGTAACAGGGAAGGCAGTCTGGGTTAGTTCTGCTTTGGGCAAAGGCAAACCTGTCCACAGGATTCCTTTGGTTCAAGGACCTGGGTGCACTTGGCAGGTGATATGAGAGGATGGGGAAGTCCAATCTGTACCTCAAGGGGATCTAAGCTGGGGTGAGAATAGCTGATGAATTAAATTGTATGATATTAATCACTAAATAACCCTGGTCATCATCCCATATGTCATCACTACCTCAGCTGCAGCATGTCATATCAGTGGTACTATGGTAAAAATCACTCAAATCAATGAGGGATGGACTTTGAAACCAAGCGGTGATGGAATTCAAACTGTCACGAAGCAAATTCCTCAAGATCAACATCTCCAACCCACAGACTGTGAGATGGGCCACACCAGATATACCAGCCTCGAGCTCTGGAGGTGATGAGCAATAATCCAACACAATCTCTACGAGGTGATGAGCAATAATCCAACACCATCTCTCCTGCCCTGAGACTGTTACGACAGATGGAACTCAAATGTCATGGATTAAATGAGCTCAACAGACACGCTAGAGGGATGGCCCACAGATTAAGTGAATTATATCTGTGCATATTCATCTATACAAGACAGGTAAAGTAGTGGAACTGGGCATGATGTAGATGATATAGAATAAGGGGTAGATAATACACTAGGTTTATCTAGGATGGGGTTAATTTCCCCAGCAAGCATAGCTGGACTAAGTCAACCAATGGGATATTTGATCGTACTGATGTCACGCCCTGTGCACATGTAACAGAGGGCTGGCTGGAGCAGGTGGGCAGTTTCAAACAGCAGCTCGGTGTGGTGTGGCGGTGGTAAGCAGTGCATTATATATTCCTTGCTTTATTACTATTACTATTGTCTCCTCTCTCCCTTTGTGCTGCTCAGGTAAACTCTCCTTATCTCAACCCACACAGCTTTACTTTTACCTTTTTTCTCCTCCCCACCCAGGGGTAGGAGGACATGAGCAAGCTGCTGCATGGTGCTTAGTTGCCACCTGGGTTCAAACCACAGGAAGCTCATAAGGGAAAAATGGACTTGACAAACCTGCAGAAGAGTCTCAAACATCCCCCTTACAGCCTTGGGCAGCTCCCCAGCTGGTGAAAAATCACAGAATCCCTTTTCTTTGCTAGAGTCACCCTCACTTTTCTAATTCCACGTTTTGAGACACATCCAGTTGGAATACAGAAGGCAAACCCCTATTAAGTCAATGCTACCTGTAACAGGGCAGAGCGACAACACAAAATAACCTGTCGAGCAACCAAGCAAGAGAGGGTGAGCACGACTAGGAGATGTGTACTCCATTTATCCCACACCTTTTCTCTTCTGTCTGTTCAGCAAACAGGCTAAACTGACACACGGGCCCAGGATTAATCTGTTCATTACACTTGAGCAGAGGAGAGAGGTACAGAAGGAGAAAACTTGCCGGGGATGGAGATCTTGTACTGCTGGTACTGACACTGGGAGAAGCTAGAAATTCTACCTTGCAAGCCTCAAGCTGAATTGATAAATGGCCTGGAGTTGCTATCCTGGACTTTCTTGATTAGATTTGTTGGCACAGCCCGTGCTGTCAGGGAGGGCACTTTAGAAAATGGGATGGCAATCCATCAGTTTGGCACCACCACAAATCTCGCTCAAATCTGAGCTGTGAGGTGGAAATATGGGACCGGTGATAAGGCCAAGGTGTGACACAGTGCTGGGTTTTGCTACACTTGCATCTTAGGAGTAACAAGCTGTTTTCCACTTTGTTATTATGCTCATATAACCCTTACAAATATAAAAATAGAACCAGAGCCTTAAGTGCCAGGGTACCAGTGTTTCGCACTCTCTTAGGTCCCACTTATTTAATGGTGTTCATCCGTGCAGTGCTGATGCCTTGGAATTACATTGCATGGGACCGGTGATAAGGCCGAGGTGTGACACAGTGCTGGGTTTTGCTACGCTTGCATCTTAGGAGTAACAAGCTGTTTTCCACTTTGTTATTATGCTCATATAACCCTTACAAATATAAAAATAGAACCAGAGCCTTAAGTGCCAGGGTACCAGTGTTTCGCACTCTCTTAGGTCCCACTTATTTAATGGTGTTCATCCGTGCAGTGCTGATGCCTTGGAATTACATTGCATTACTGAATTTTGCTGTTGTAGGTGAAACTATTATTAAGGATGTCTAACAAATCCCATGATAACCCCCTCTTTTCAGATGCCTATAACTTTGCCAAGTTTTAAGTGATTGACTGATAATTTCAACTATTTCAAAATTAATTCACCCAGAAACTTTTAGCTATGACAGCTCATACATTTCCAGAAAAAAAAGTAAGAAAAAATGTTAATTCTGGTGAAGTTTTCTTGAGAAACATCCCTCATCCTTATCCTTCAGAGTAAAGAATATTCACCCAAGCTTTAGCTAAGCTGATGATCTGTGAAAACGAGCAGTTCACACATGAGTACAGGGGAGACGCACTGTAGTTCAAGAGCTGTTATTTCCTACTGATTCTGTCCAAACTGAATGCATTCCCATGAACAAATTCCTGGCAATTTCAGCTCTGAATGGTTAGGGGCTGTGCCAGGACTGCTCTGAATTGACAGCAGAGAAATTTCATCTATTTTCCCTGCTGGATCCTGACAAAATGGAGGAGTTGGCCAATTTGAATACAAATGACAGAAAGCTGGGCCAGCAACCAGAAAGAGAGACAAAGGGAAATGTGGGAAAATGAGGAGGGCAAGAGGTAAACTGGGACTGATGGGGCAGGGATCAATAAAGGGAGCTACTGAGATTGTTGTTTCAGAGGGTAAGACAAAGGAAGAATTAGTAAGAAGACTGTTAGGAAGAAGGAAACCAGACAAGTAAGGAAGCAGGGCTGGGCTGGCAGGGAAGAGCACTGACTGGTTTAGGCCATTTTTTTCTATTGCCCATGTTTTCTATGAACTGGAACACTTCTCCCAGGAGACACCAAAACAGCCCAGTCTCAATACACCATACTGTCTGGTGATTATACCACTCCTCCTTAAGTCCAGAGGCCTTTGTTCAAAACCCAGATCCACTGGGCATTTATTTACGCCAAGTGGAAGTATACAACTGAAGTACTGGGTCCAGCACTCTCAATTGCTGCTGTTTCACAAGATCTGCTTGGAGATGCAAGTCTTAACGCTGTCGGTACATGCGGGTCTGCCTTACCCTGATAATGAGTTACCCAATAAGAAATGAACACTGCCACCTGCTTCTCCTCCAACAGTTTTGTTTTAATCAAGTCTTGTAGACCAACAAAGACTGAATTCCCATCTGTTCTCAGAACAGCCAATAGATACTTGGGAAGAGAATGGGAAATTTTTTAAATCAATATTTGTATCTATTCACCTTCATGAAAGACAACTAGCCCTTATTGAAGCTTCTGGGGAGGAAGAGTACAATCTACACACACCTTGCCTTTCCGTGCAGTCAAACCAGGAGAGCTCAGGACAGGACATGTGCTCACGATTCAGGACTGTACCAAGGGAACATCACCAGAAACAGCTTCCTCCAACACAGCAAACTCTATCACCCAGCCTCTGACACACTCCCTTCTCTAACACATGTAGGTCTGAACTGCAGAATACTCCTAGATGAGCCTGATGTCGTTCTCTGCATTTTCTGTCTTCACTAGCTATTTTGCTACACAATTAACTCACCGGGTGGATATTAGCATGAAGAAGAAAAACAAACCAGGCTGACTTAAGTACCTTAAGTAGAGCAGGAAATCACCGGTACCCATAAGCTCAGCAACTTGCAGAATATTAATCACCGAGCCACAAGTGAGATGAAAACATCATAAACATCTGTATCTCTCATCAAAGAGCAAGGGGACCACAGAAGATGCAAAGAGTTGAGCAGGTGATTAACTTAATTTAGCTATGGGAAAAATAAACAGTTTTCTAAAATAGGGTTCAGGCAGAATTGCCAGTGCAGCTCTTAGATGAAAGCATCTCCCTTTCTAAGCCCCTGTTGCTATAGGAATAAAAGGTCTGGCACATGTTTGAGGCCCTGCTGAGGCACTCTAACAAATGGGTTAGGTTCCAGAGGGCAGCCCAGCAAGCTGTGGAAGAATAAAGCTCTCCCACATGGTAGACGGAAGAAGGATTTACAAGCCCTTTCCCCATACCTGTGGACATGCCTGATGGAGTGAGCCTGCCAGCCACCAGTCTTGGCAAATGCTGTGCTGTGGGCATGATGAGCACTTTCTGGGCACCCAGGTGTGTCCTGCATACCAGAGACAGCCAGGGCATAGCTGGGAAAAGACCCTCCATGATACCTATCTTTAACAAGAGGAAAACAACTTTGGCGATTTACATAGGCTTACATTCCAACATCCTTTGGGAGCAGCGTGACTCATGTTTTATAATTTCCTTGCTTTTATGCTTTCCAATTCACAGGCAGCATCCTGCAAAGGTGCATTTATAAGAACTTTTGCCATTTTCCAAGGCTATAGTTACAGGGCTTTTGCCATCAATAATTTGATCCTCATCGTTGTTTATAAATTACTTCCATTTTAAAAAACAATCTCACCATAACTGGACTTTCAGCTGTAAAAAATGGCTGTTCCAAGACAGGGGAAAATTACTAGAGAGAAAGTACCCTCCTTTTCACACCATCCGGTTCCCGGCAATATTTCATCATGCCTTTCATAAGTCCATCAAGTCTCACTTTTAAATGAGTTACTGGGTTAGATTCACCGCCAGGCAGTGACCATTTGTTCTTGTGCCAGCTTTGGCCTTCAGCATAAACATTGCTAGTATTTACCCCCTGGTGTTAATTTATACATAATTATAATGCATTTTCATCTTCCGTTTTGCTGGGGACTAAACAAATTGGCTGAATGTAGGTCGTATGAAAAGACCTTCTCTGAACTTGCTTTGCTCAATCTTTTCAAATACAATTAATCAGAAATACATGCATGAGTTAGACCGGGTCACTGTGATGATGTCTTTAGCATTCCTGTATACCCTCAGCTCTCTACAGGTAATCTGTACCTGTTACAACTTGCAGTGTCATTCGGCACTTTCTGAGTTGCATTTAATGAATGGGGTATCGTTGCCTGATATAAATAATAGAGCCAAAACTGTTGTTTCCAGCAAACTTAGTAAGTCAGAGAGCAAATTCTTATTATTAGGCCAAATTCTCTAATATGCACTTAATACGACAACTTTTTGTGTAGCTGCTGTTTCTATAACCCCTGTCCCCCAGAATTACCCTGTTCTTCCTCTGCAATATTCCAGCTACCTACTGCAGTGACAGCATCTCCCAGGTTCAGCTTCATCACGTGCTTCTCTCACCAAAACTTCAGCACCTTTGCAGCCAGGCCAGACACACCCTCACAATAAACTGCTGCAATCTCCACTGCAGGGATCCTCACTCCCTTTGCAATTCTCCTGCTAATCCAGCCCTTCCCAACTGCACAAGGAACACGTGTGACATAATAGCAAACCCCCTGCAATCCAGATAAATCAGGTTTTCTGCATTCCATCTATCAAGAAAGTCAGTTATTTTATCAAGACCAGTAACACTGTAATCTGCACAATCTACCTTTATTCAACTCAGGTTACATTCTACCTCATTACCTCCATCACTTTAAATGATTCTTCCCTTTCTGGATATCACTGAAGTCTAAAGGATGAGCCTGTATATGCCCATAATGCTTATTTTGCTGATCCTTAAATAAAATTCCTGCAGTTAAATAAAATTCCATACTCCCCAGTATGAAGCACATTTTCACATAGCCTTCAAAAAACTGTACGTCAACAAACTTGCTGTTTGGTGTGTCAGAACCTTCAGCACTCTGGGCCATTGTTTCCTCCTCAGATGCAGCTGCTTCATTCTTCTTGACACTCGCTGTCTCCACCCTGTCTGGCCTCACCCTCCCCGCTATATAATGAGGAGCACTCTTCCTTCTCTTCACATATTTGGGTATCCCTTTAAATCACTTTCAGTATCTGCTGTCTCCTCACAACAAATCAGGTCTACTTCTTCTTTCTTGCTTTGGTTTTAATGGCTAAACGCTGTTATACTTATTTTTTTTCTCTTTTTCCTCTCACTTTTTTTTCTTTTGTGGTCTAACGCTTCTTCATATTTCTAATTCTCATTTCCTCCCTCTACTTTCTGACCAGAAAGCAATAGCTTTCTTCGCTGAATCACATTTTGCATTTTCGTAGACTTCCTGCCTGCATCAAATATTGCCATTTTTAACTTTCTTGGTGTTTGTTTTGTTGTTTGGGTTGGGTTTTTTTTATATATATCTTGTTAGATGAAGTGTCTTCCCCTACCAGATATTTCCGTTGTCTGGTGTATTAATTCTATATTTTTTTCCCTCTCTCACAGAGAAAATAAAAATCCAAGCCACTCTTGCATCCAAGTTCTGAGCTCTACAGCCTAGTTTGCCTCTATAATTAGTTTCCGTCAATTTTATGAAATAATAAATCTTAGTTACAGTTGAATGTTTAGCCTTCCATTTCATTTAAATTGAAACAACACATGATCTCTCAGCTGAAGGTTGCTTTCTATGTCTAAGTCTTCTATAATAATCTCAATATATTGCAAAACTGTATTGCTTTTTCTTCTTTTAATAACTACTTGGAAAAGAAATTCATGAATTATCACATTCTGCTCTATCTAGGCCCAGCATTAGGAGAACTATTTGTTCTCCAACATCTATTTTGAGAATTAAAATCTCTCAAAATGACATAATTTCTGATAGTTTTAATTTCACCAATAACATGAATGACGTTTTTGAGTCTCAAATATGCCTTAATACAATGAAACACTCTTTTTTTGGTGGTGATTGAGTTTAACCTAAAATAATTTCATCACAAAATTACAGTCAAATCTCATTAACGATGGCTAACTAGGTATCTGTGCCCCTCCACCTTCAGGAGAGCACATTTGAAAAAATTCTGACAGTTCATATCCTGCTTATTCC
>NW_010401960.1:7682-13255 GCF_000710305.1 Buceros rhinoceros silvestris
GGAATTACCCTCCCTGTTAATTCCAATTAAAATAATTAAATTGTGCAAGCCATTGTGCCCTAGCAAAGTTCTGTACACAGTAGTATTACCAGTGTCTTTGGCTGCTAACGCTGGGAACCAAACAGTCCTGCTAGGAGCAGAGGGAGAGGTACACATGCCATGCCAGAAAACCTCCTCTGCTCCTGCTGCTGACCAAGATCTACTCTGAGGCTCAGGACATGGACGCCTGCTCCATGGCATGGCCACCCTATGCTGAAAGCAGAGCAATTCGGACTCCCCTCCTCCCCCAGCGTACTACGACCCACTTTGATCATGCTGATACAAATCCAGACTGACTCGTGCGGTGCTGTGGTGTGTAATTCTCACTTTTCCCTGGTGAAAATAGAGCTGGGGTTGTCCTTTCTGCCTTCCCTAGGGAGATGAAGGAAGGAGGTGCTGAGGCATCAGACCAAAGCACACTGCTTGCATCTGTTCTGACAGGTAGCTGACAGCTGGGACAAATCCTTGCCTGCATCCCTGCTGCTTTTTTCAGGTTTCCCATGTGCCCTAAACAGAGAAGCTCTGTCCCCCAAAGTGAAGCAGGGGGCGTTCTCAGAGCAGTCCCCAATGCCTCCATCACCACAATGCCTTCCCAAGAAAAGAAGTGGCACAGAAGGTAAGTAGCAGGCAGTAACTGAGAAGAGTAAAAAATCATCATGCAAAGTCATAAATGGAGGCCACAGAGCCCGCACCCGGAGCGGGCACAGGGAAACGCTCGCAACCTTCAGCTACAAATACAACAAAAGGAAAACACCCATGTTCCTCACCCTGGCAGTAACCAGAACCCAACAGTCAAAAGTCAGGATGATGGCATGTGCTGTTCCCCCAATGAGCTGGGAAAACACCAGCACCACCTCAGAGCCAGACACTCCTTTTAACTAGTAGTTTTTATGATCAGATGCACCTATACTAGACATGCACAATGAATCTAAAATCCAGCAGCCTAGAATTTATGCAGCACAAACCAGAGAAAGTGCTTCCAGGAAAACCCAACAGGTATAAAAGGTGGGTTATAAGAATACTGTCATCACTGCAAGGAAAAGCTGCCAAGAGATCTAACAGAGCTAGGATTGAAATGCTGCCAGCATCCTTCTTGCAGGAGGATTGCTGCAGGCTCTCCTCAGTTCTGCCACTGGGCTTCACAGCAGATCCCCAAATCTTTTTCCAGAGAAGATGGTTAAGCAGCAAAGTGGCACCTTCGGGGCATTTTACTTAAGCACCTTCTACTAATAGTTCATTTGTGAGACAGACAGTTAATTAACACACACTAACTGGAAAAGAAAAGCTTTCTTTAGGTCCCAAATTACTTGTTATCCTTTGCAAATGAGAGAGATTTTTCTTCCCTTGGAACAAAAATGTCCCTGAACACAGGTATCAAAAGGGAGGGTGCTAGTAACCCCTGCCCTTCCCACTCTTCCTAATGGGCCAAATCAGGGGACACGTCCCTAGCAGTGCAAAGACAACAATTTAAATCACATACCTGTACCTATATTCATACCCACTTGGAAAACTCCATTTTGCAGAGTCAAAATCACTGAACTAGTGCACTCTCATCACCAGATTGGAACTTCCTATGTAACTCTTGCAATGGTTTATGTTCATCGCTGGTTTCCTGAAAACATCCCCATTCTCAGTACAGCACATTACATGCTCAATTTTCTCCCTTATCAACTGCTGATACTTTTAACACGTCCCCTCAGTCCTGTAACTGTTTCTCTTGCCCTTCTCTGAATTCCCTCCAAACTCTGACTCATAAAGGAGGATTTACTGGACTAGAGATCCACTTTTAATAATGCCTTCTGCTGTATAATTTCACTGCTGAAGTTAACTCAGGCACCTTCTGTCCTGTTGGACTGTAGCTTGGAACAACCCACAACAGCATGTCTGGAGGAATTTTGCTGAATAAACTCACAGTTGCAGAAATGTCAGATACATAGTGGCAGGAAACATCTTTACAGGGAGAACTTGGGTGACCCAGGGAAAATGCTGTAGAAGGAAAACAGCAAGACGGCACTACTGACCTTAATAAACTCTGCTGTGAATGTGCCCACAGTGATCAATATGCAAATGTGGAAGCAATTACAAGCCATCAGCCTGTAACCCCTGCTCTCCCCCACTAAAGGAACCAGCGGGAACAAATCTAAAATTGTAATAAAAACTCACAGATGGCTTCTGGAGACCTTTTAATTAACACCGCACTTTCCAAATCAAACAAGATAATCTCCCTGGATTGCAGCTGAATAACAGCAACAAATGAGCTCCCTTTAAAGGCAGATCATTGGGAAAGTTAGCTCCTCTTTCTGAAATAAGAGTGCAAATTAAGTGGCAACATTTTTATTACCTCTGATTGCAGGATCATGACAGAGGTTCTGGAGTGTCTGGGAGGAAGGCTGGTGTATACCAAGGGAAGTGATGCACACACCAACATGTTATTCATTCAAACTTGGCAACACAAGAACAGCAAGCATTGTCCAATAAATGGAAACGCTGCATGGATAGCGTTGGGCGACAGTCAGCTGTACCAGCTCCTAGACCACACATCACCAGCGGCAAACATTTCTCACCTCCGACAGAGAGACTGGTTTCTCTCCCGTCCCAGCCAGTCTGTTCAGAGCAAATTTCCATACTGGCAATAATGGCTAATAGTAATTGTCACAGTGACTAATGATACGACCTGGATGAGGACCAGCCAAGAAGTGGAGATTTATTAGGGTGGTATTGAGTTAGACAGAGAGGAATCTGGACACGGAGGTGATGGTTTTGCATCACATAACAAAACGCCACCACTCACTTTCCCTTACTCAAGTCTTCTCTACCATTCCTGTTAAAATGACCTTCCTGCCACTTTTTTCTTACCTCTTGCAAAAAAGGCATGTTAGGGAGCAGAAAAAGGAAACTACTAATATAAAATATGCAAAATTTTTTGGGGAGGGACATTTTTGTATTGTTTCTTTTTTAATGGTAACCAGATTGCTCCTTCCAAACAATGAGGACTTTCAGCAAGTTAATAGCTTCAGTGTATATGTGAGCTCTCTGTTAACACTGCTGTGCCTCCGTTCTTTCTTTATCACCTAAAGGCTGATACTGCAATACAAAAGACATTCACGTAGCATAATGCGGAAGGAGACCCGTATACTTCTGAGACATTCAAGACTGATTATTACCTCTCACTCATTTCTGGCTTCCCTGGTAAGTTTTAGTGGTCTCTGCAGATGGCTCTGAACCTTTCTGCTGGCATATTTATGCACTAGCTTATTGCAGCAGGTTGCACTAATGCTGCACTTGTTTCACTGGGTCTAATCTTGGCAACATATTTGCATTCGAACTTCAAAGCCATTTAAAGACATTCCATATCTTTATTCTGCTCTGTAGTCCTCAGTTAGCTTCCAGAGACAGGAATCCTCTTCAGCTGACTCTTAGAAGCCATCTCCAGAGCCATCTGCAGAGACCACTAAGCATACCAGGGAATCCAGAAATCAGAGGGACATAAGCCTTCCAAGGAGGGAAACTCCACAGCCTCCTTGGGCAACTTCGGTCTGTACTTGGTCACCCTCATGGTAAAGAAATGTTTCCTGATAATCAGACAGAACCTTCCATTTCAGTTTGCACCCATTGCCTCCTGCCCTGGAGCCAGTTGAAAAAGCCAGCTCTGCCAAGAAAGTTCACCCCGCTGCTTCCCAGGCCTGCGGGCTCATGACCTCAGCACTCATGACAAAGAGAGAAAAGTCTGTATGAAACACGATGAGCTAGAGAGGAAGGGAAGTCCAATAGCTAAGCCAGAAGACTGATGAATTTTCATCATGATATGCTCAGGTCTTCCACAGACATCCCTTGTACAACGGTGGACTTGCATGAACTTCACCTTACTGTACTGCTTGCAAATGCCTAGTCATCTGCCTTTTTGTCCAACAGCTTTGCCGGTACCTCATCACCACTTTAGAGGGGGTACTGGGAGGTTACAGAAAGGTAAATGTTCATTCGGGGCATCCTTGTCTATCCCTATGCTCGTAGACCCTCTTGAACACAGATCCCCTTCTGCAGAGGTCCATCTAGATGAGTATTTTGTTGCTGGCATGTATCAGTACTGGGTGTACTGGTGAAGAGTGTGGGAACGTGGCCTACAGCCGTGAATCACCAGCAATCTGTGGTATCCTTTTCTTTTACAGCCATCACGTATTATGTGAAGAATACTTTTTTCTCTCTGTTTTAAACTTGCTAATATTCTCCCAGAAAATGTTGGCAGAGGTGCACACCTTCCTCTGAAACTCTCAGCAGGGCTGTATTTCTAAGGACTCGCCTCTAGGCTTGAACCCTCCTCCTCCTCTTTCTCTTTTCTGCACACAAACATATCGGACACTTTCACTGACTCCAGGACTTTGTTTACTCCACTGTGTGCCTATATCTAATTAGTCTCCTATTTGCTCTGCTCTGCCACATCACATGAAACTTTCCAGGTACTTTCAAACTGTTGATAGAGTACAAGCAGTCACTCGGCATACATCATCCTCCTTGAAGGCTGGATGAAAACCCTCCAGTCCTGGCCCAGCTGCTTCATTAAAACGTTGCTCCAGGTAAAAATTATTCAACCAAGTTTGACCGAGGCCTCACAGCTTGCTTTCCACACTGACCGGTTCAATCACACTTTTTATCTTGCAGTTGTTTTCTCAAAGAAACCTGCAGGAATTCCATCACCAAAGGTGATTGATAGGATATCCTAAGCAGAAAAGGGACAGAACCACAAATTTACTGGGAGGCCATTGTTCAAGGCAAAAAAACACGAACATCAAAACAACTGAATGGCAGAACTTCCTTGGGAGTGTGTATTTCACTGGGACGAGCTTGAAAAGGGCACAGTTATTGAATTGTTGAAGGCTGAAAACATCCTGGAACACATTTCTCCTCATTTATTCACCATAATCTAAAGACCATGTTAAATAAACTCTCTCTTGCAGCCTGGACAGTTATTTTCTGCTGACTCAACAGTCATGCACTAGAGAACTATTTAATGGCTTTTATTACCTAGAAACCAGAAAAAATGCAAAGAAAAAAAATGGGAAAATGGCTGATAGGGAATTCTAAAAAGGTATCTAATCAGGAAATAGCATCATTTCAAATGCTTTCAAGCCAGAAAACACCGTAACAAGGGAAATAAAAACTGCAAGTTTTTATTGGATTTGCAGATAATCCCCCTATTTACTGAAATAATTGCTTCTGAAGCTTTATTTTTCTCTGAATATATATATTTGAGGAGTCAGACTATTGTCTCCACCATGCATTAAGCTTATACATTAGCTGATTTATCTAAATGAACAAGAATCATACGTAAGCCCACTTTTTCAAATATGTAAATCTGGTTTTTCCCCTCATCATTATTGTTATGACAGCCTCAAAGTATTATAATTTACCCACCCAGATTGCACACTGTGTTCTTCGCTGTGCAATTACCCATTCTGAGTATGTAAATTCATCTTTGTCCTAGTGAATGTGGATTTAGCTTCGTACAGCCGACAATGTAGTTCCACTGAGGCATTTCT
>NW_010401960.1:13357-20565 GCF_000710305.1 Buceros rhinoceros silvestris
CACAAATGTTTCAAAGGAAAAGCGGTCAATATTTGCATTATAATCGCAAGATTAGGGGCAACTGGGATGCTAATTTTAAACATTACACTACAGATTTCAGTGGTGAAACCAAGCAAGCAGGCAGCTGTAGGAAGGCTGCACAATGCTCACCATGTCAATGCTCACCACTATCAATCATTGCATCATTGGCTTCATCATCAGAGGACTCTGTTTGGAGGGTCAGACTCTTAAGCACAGCCATCCATTAGCACCTGGGAAGATTAGACAGACAGATGGCTCCTACAGGGAGATGAGTTAGAAAGATGCAGGGAGGGATATTTTCACCAGATGGATGATGCCAAGTTTTGCAGGGCACAAGAGGTGCCCTGAGGTCTAGATCAAAACCTAGTCCCCCAGGATCTTCTGGAGGAAAACAGTTCCTCAGCTCAGTCAAGTACTTGACCAGAAGGGTGGCTGGAGACAACAGAGTTTTTCTATTCAATGAAGGACATGCTTGTGTCCTTGATGACTTAAGTTACTGTTTAAGGCCACTGAACCAGTCAGAGAAATACTCAGGAAGAACTGGGTGGATATAAAGGGCTCTTGACTCTAAGTGCTAGCAATGCATGGGAGGAATTGCAGCAATGGCCATTGCGGCCTTCTCTTAAGCCTGGTTTCAGTAAAAACCGAAAGGATAAAAGTGAATGGAGAATCCGCAATGCCAGTAACTTATAAATATTCTCAGGAAGCCTCTGTTGGCTTTTGCTCACTTTCTGGAGATTTCAATGACTTATGACTCAAGAGCTGCAGAAGGGTAAATACGTTGTTCATAATTACATCAAAGCATTGTTCACAGAAATTGAGAAACTGTTAACCATAAAGAATTTTACAATTTGAAGTGACACTACTGAGAGGAGATTATACCCAAGTATTTGAACGCGTGATTGATGACTACAGGCACAAAGAAAGGGGACATCGTGAAAGTGAAGATAAATAGAAGGACATAATGACCTAAAAAGTGCCTGCTGCAGACTCTCTCACAGGGTCTTTGGAAAAAGGCACATGGTTACTACTCAGTTTCTTCTCTGGCAGTTGTATGGCTAAAGCTTGTGCTGCAGAGCATAGAGGTCTTCATTGCTGCCCTCAATGCACCCACCTCTCCCACTGCACATGGGAGTTCTCTGCTGCAGAGAATAATGGTATGACTTTGTCAGAGGAGACCTGAGGAAGAAGATGACATAACACTCTGCTCTATATTTCTGTGGGGTCTGTAGGTGTCACTATCTAAAGTGCCTATGCTAGTCTGGCATCTTATGTATCAGAGACTTTGAGTATTCAGTTCCCTTAAATGAAACTGAAAAGATCTGTTGGCTATAGAAAATTTCTTTCGGACAGTCTCCAAATGGATGTCACGAAACAAAGTCCTACATAATGAGAATAAAACTGAGCTTTTGAAGTCTGTAAATAAAAGCAGAAAGAACTGCAGGGATAGTGATTACTTTGAAATCCCACTGAAACCACAGGGAGCTGCAAGTATTTACAGCACCACTGGCAATGAAGTAACTAGGTGCCAGAACAGTGATTTAGCTGAAAAATAAGATAGCTAGGTTCTGGGTTTATTCTCTCAGGTGGTGCCAGGCTAATTTATTCCATTTTGAAGTCAAACAGTGATTTCCCTACTTCCCTGCACCATTCCAACTTGGCAGACCTGAAAACCAAGAGCCTCCTTTTGTCTTTTTTTTTTTTTTTTAATAAATAATAGAGATATCCCAAACGGAAGCTGCCTCCAAATGCTGCTGAAGTATATGCATGCTTCTCTGGTTGAGTAATGTAGGTTAGCAAATAGGTCAAACAGGGCCAGGATGGCTGGACTCAGAGAGAAACACAGCTAGATCTGGAGCAATGTCAACCTGGGAAGACTTCAGGTGTGAGAAACTCATGTGACTTCATCTCTCTTTCACAGCACTAACAACCTGATAGGAAAAGGACATGTGAAGGAGAAAATCTTTTGAGGTAAAAAACAAAGCAAAAAAACCTCATGCTGTCATGTAGTCACTCTTTTCTATTCAAGCTCTTACACAGTGCCCTCAGCATAGCATCCAAGTGCCTGTCAATCACCAATGCACTTACCTCCACACTGTCTCTGTGGGAATAGGAAAGAAATCTTATCTCCACTATATAGATGAGCAGCTAAGGCAGAGAAATTAAGGGCTTGCTCTAGTTACCTAAACACATGTTTCTAGCGCCATCTAAGATGTCCTGGGGCATGTAAGACATGCACAAGATTGGCAGGTGTGACACAGGACCTAAGGGAGATCCATGGTCTCCTGGAGGCCAGGCAGGATATGCTGGCGCATTGCAGAGGGAGACGAACATCTAGGTTTGCACAACTGAAGTGATTCCTGAGGTCAAGGCAAGGCATTTGTGGCAAAGCATGGAGCTGAGCCCTAAGAACTGCTCTGCTAGCACCCTAAACAAAGAACTGTCTTCCACCTGCAAAGAGGGACACCAACTTTATTTAGTGTTTTGACTGGAGGTGCGTTTTATTTCTAAAGCCAAGTTTCATGTGCCTGGGACCTCCAAAACACCTTCTGCTGTCAGGAGCCTGTGTACTTTCTTTTTCCTAACTGAGTATGAACACACATCCGTATCGTCTTTCAGCCACTATATAGAAGATCCCACCTATGAATACAGAGTTCTTTTCTGCCAAACTCAATAGGAACACTTAGATTGTAACGCAAGGAGCCAGAATCACTAACAGAGTGGCTTTCTTCCACAACGTCCACAAGCGCAGATGTCAAGCTGAAAGGTGAATCTACCTCCTTGTGGCGGTATTTACAGAAAGGCACTTTCATCTCAGCTCATGGCAAAACCCACATGACGGTTTAGGAGCCTGTAATGAGCTTACTGAGGAAGAATGAAAGGATGGTCAAGGTCATAGCCCCCACAGGAGTGCTATCAGTCTTGACATCTACAGCAAATAAGGTTCTCAAACAGCTGCCAGATGAGAAATAAGCTGTATGCAGAGAAGCTGCGCTGGCCTTGCTGCAGGCTGTTAGTTTGGTGCGTTAGGCTGAGGACGGATTTGCAAAACCACAGCAATTTGGACATTTGGTTCCCCTTTGAAAGAGCTCAGTGAAAGAGGTGGTGGCGAAGCACCAGCCTGGCAGCTCTGGGTGCTAGGACGGCTTCCTGCAGCCACGCAAGCACCTCTTCTCTGCCATTTGCCTCTGCTGGTCTGGGCTGTGGCCAGGTGCCTTGCAGGTATACATCCCAGCTGCTACCCACAAACAAAGGTTTAAACAAGCAATCCCTAGGACGAGACTGGTTTCAGTCTGGGCTCTCTCCAAAGATGAAAGATGCACATCAGACGCCGTTCTTTCCCCAGCAACACCAGCTACCCTCGATTGTACTCACAGCTGCAACAGCAGAATCTGATCAACGTCTTAATTTACTTAAGCTTCTGAAATACTTGAAAGAGGAGAATTATTTTTATGTTAATATTTTTTTTATATGTGAAATCTGATTAGAATAATCCTGGTGAGGAAGAGTGTGATAAGCAAACAGAGTAAGTGAAAAAAAGGTAGATTTGAAGGAGGAAATTGATTTCTTTTCATCCTCCCAAATTTGAATAATAAACTTTTACAAAGAACTTTGCTAGAAACTCCTGGAGATGCAAGAAAATGTAATTAAAATGCTTTAATAAATCTCTCTCAGAGTAGAGTAGAAAGTTTGAGACATTCACACTTGGAATCCAGCGACCAACACTTTTGCGGGGCTGCAGGAAACTTTGAAAAAACAGTTGAAATTAGCCAGTGTCATGAAAGGAACTGGGACTGTGAGAATCTGGGTACTTTGCCTGCTTTTACAACTAAGGAGTAAGGCAACAAAGAGAAATGTAACCAACAGGCATCTTTCCTTTTTCTGCACCTCTGTTTTCTTGTGTAAGAAAGCAGATAACTCTCTCCTTTTTTCTGGAAACCACTTGTAGAGTTTTCTGGTAGAAAAGCAGATCTTGCTATGACTTGACAGAAAAACATGGTGATTTCCAATTTCCAGAATTGATTTCCAGTTTCCACTATTATTTATTCACTAAAATCCTAAACCATTATTAACAAAGAATATTCACTGAAAATTCATATGCCGATGCCTCAGAAAGGAACTGGTTTCCTATCTATGTAGCAGCATGAGCATGCTCACATTCACTGGACGTTACCCAAATGACTGAGCAGACCATGGTTTCAGGTATGCTGGGGTAATCACACTCATTTCAGTTTCCTGACAGTTTCCTGAACACCAGCTGGTCTGCTCTAGATATAACCCAGTGGTAAAGACATCAAAAACTGAAATATCCCTCAATACCACAGAAATTGTACTGGTGCTTCCACCATTTCCTTGCTATATGATGCTTTACAGCCATGCTTCCATCACTAAAAAACCTACGGAACAACATTTTCTGTGGAGTCGCACTGTCTACCTCCAAGCAAAACTGTCAGCACGGAGTTTGGCCCACAGCTCTCATTAAGTCCTTGGTCACGCCTGGATGGCACAAGATGCTCGGGAGAGAGGCAGACACAGTCCATGGCAACATAGCAGAGCTGTACAGCTCTACTGAAGCACAGTGAATGCTGGGACAGACTGCCCAGCAATCCACCTGGATGGTTTCTGGTACCCGACCCAGCTCTGAAAGAACAGGTATTTCTGCACAGCCCTAGGAGATGTTTTCTCAGTGGTCAGGTAGCATGCTACGCTACTATCTCTGTTACTGGTTTCTTCTAGTTGTCAGTATGACACAGACCCACAAGAGCCACCCTTATATTCATCTCAGTAAGAGCAAGGGGATGTACTGGGCGTGCCTGACACCTCTGTAAGCAGGGCTTTAAACTGTCTGAAAATCCATGCCTGTCTTTGTTTCTGCAAAGGGTTTTCTTGCAAGATCTGTCTGTTCAGCTCCTGGGGTCTCCAGCACATTAGAAGTGCTTCTATGCAGAGCACTGCTACAACTCTGAGCTTCTCAGGAGCTGTTTCCAATTCTCCACCTGCCATCTTGTGAAGCTGACAATGTAAATGGCTCCAGCTCCTTGGGTGGCTGAAAAAGAGATATCTGTGGAGCCCTGAGCAACTGCACTTGACATATGGTATTAAGTCGTGCAAGGGAAGAGGGCTGGCAGAGGACAGCTCTCCTGCAGTTCTTTCGCCTGCTCCCATTATCCTCAATGAAGATTGCTAGGGACATAAACGCTGAGGAGCCAGGAAAGAAGTGAAATGGGAAGACAGAGAGGGAGAAGCAAGCCCTGCCTACACAGCACACAGCTTTCAAAGTAGACTGATTTGCTCAGACACAAGATACTACACAAACAAGCTGTGCTGCTGCTGATGCACTAGCTCCCTAAATAATCTCAGTGATACAAAAGAAAGCTTGTGATTAAGGCAAAGAATTAGGATCAGGAAGAACAGAAGGCCTAACCTAGTCTCCACCCATGACCTTGGGCATGTCACATCATTTCTCTATGTTCAGTTTCCTTAACGATGAAGCTTCCCAGCATGAGTGGAAAATCACCTGAGAGTGTGGGAGAGCCCAGGAGGAACTCACAGGTAAGTGATAACAGATTCTTCTAGGTGCCCACACCATTGTCCTCTGCCCCAGCTAAGTTCCTCCCACTGCCAAAGATCCAGATGACCCAGACACCCTCAGACCAGCACATTCCTCAAAGCTGTAGCCTTAAGCAAAAGAACTGCATTTTAACGGCTCTCCATCTACCAGACACGAGAGCCACAGGCTGAGTCCTGCATTATGTTGACAGTAGTTATGCGGTACTCCCATCAGAGATTAAAGTGACACAGCACGCCTCTGACCTGGGCTCCCATTAAAAGCTGGTTTCAGCATGAGCTCTTGTTCCTCCTCCTAGCCCTACGCTCGCAGTTATCACCAGAGTACCCTGCTTCGGATTTCACCTCAAGTACTTCTAGAGTCCTTCCCTTTGCCCTATTCCCTTCCTGCTCACCACAATGTATGGTGGGATTTCCCAGCATCCATGGGGAAATTCTGCTACAGGCAGTAAATGTAAATCATAAACCAGGTGACAGGGTTTAAACTGGAAATGATCTCCAGTGGAACAGGACCGTGAGCATCATGACAGGGTTGGCCAAGCTGCAGTCTGCTCTTAGAGGTGCTTTGTACTTTTTCCCTATAAACAAAAGCTCATAGATGGGACTCCTGTAGTGATGCTCCACTTTCTCCAGGTGGGAACACCACGTCTGCTTTTGGGTTCAATACGTTCAGACTACTTGCTAGGTCAGAGCACTGCACTGCACTTGAAGAATGAGAAAAAGAAGAGGAAGGGAAGTCCCTAAATAAGGTCTCCAAGTTTTTTCCATGCTGAGCCAGAAAATGGGCATGTCAGTTCCCAGACAGGTCTACAAGTTGAGAAGCACTAGATGGCAGTGGCATTTTAGATGCCTTTCTATCATACCAGGTGTCTGCAGGACATCCATAGACATTCCCTGTGGACAAAATTCTGCTAGATCTCTCTCTAGATGCAGATAGGCAGGCAGGAGCTAAGAAAGACACAGAGCATTGCTCAAGACAGTGTGACTAGTGCTGTTCAGCTACAGCTCCCAGAGCATGCTAGGAGAGGTAGGGAGGAAAAGGAAGGGTTTTGCTCAGCCAAAATGCCCAAAGCAGCAGTAAGAGTTGCAAGAAGATGGAAGCGGCTTTAGGCAAGCCACGGTAACAGCTGCAAGCCTTTTCCCTCTAAGAACTATAAAGGTAATAACCAACATTATGGATCCCAGTTGGAGCTAGCTCGCTGCAACACTTTCACAACACTCACTCCTGAGCTGGCTGAGTCCCTGACAAAGGTTCTTCCTCCAACCAGAGTCTGCTCTGCCCTACTGGAACTCAAGGGCCTCTCTGAAGCCATGTACATGACATCGGTATCGGACAGAGGGGGCTGCAGGAGATTGATGGTATTCCCCAACTGCAGGTTGGGGTTCTTCTTGGCAATGAATATAGTTCAAAATTCCAAACCCATTAGCTGTTCCATCTCTGCCAACAGTAGTTATCCATTGTCAGGAGGAAGGGGAAAACCTCTTTGCAGTGCACGTGCATCATCTTAGAGCAATATCAGACAATGTGGTGACTCCTCAACCCATGAGGAGCCAGAAACAAGTCACTTTGAAAAGCACACAATGTCTAGCAAGAATGCACGGGCTTTGAACACTGCAGC
>NW_010401960.1:20710-40122 GCF_000710305.1 Buceros rhinoceros silvestris
CTGCTGGGGGCAGAAATAGCCCAGCATGGCCACTGCGCTTGTGGGAATGTCAGAAGTAGGCTAAATCTTGCTCCTCTTCTCACTTTGCACATGCCTAGAAAGTTGGGACATTATCTTTCTCAGTCTCTCCTCACCTAAGAGCCTTGTTGAAAATCCCTGAGGTTCTATTTTCCTCTCTATTTCATGCTTACAAAGATTTAGTGGTGGAAGAGAAAACGTTATGCGGGGGATTTGTGCTGATTGCTCTCTCAGATCCTTTAGAGAGAAGAGACATCTTTGTCCATCTGCAATAATCCCCCTACAGTTCTCCAGACAGCATCTGGGAGTCTGTAACATGTGCATGCAACTCCCAAGTGCTGTTATCAATAATGCATTTGATGCACTGCCTTCAGAGGAGCTGAACAAGGAAGCTGCTTATAAAGAGAAGTTCGTCCTTCAGACTTTTCAGGAGGAAAGTGGTGAGGAGATAGGAAGAATTACCACTGTCTTGCCACGTTTTATTTATGTCAAGAGGGTGTTCACATTTCAGAAAGCTTTTAGCGTCGAGTTGGTGCTTAGGGATGTATTTGGGGGATTGGAGAGCACACTGTGAATGTTAAAATACTTTAAAATTTCCAGGATTCAGCTAACTTACAGAAAAGAGCTAGTTGGAAGGCTACCAATGTTCCCAAAGCACAGCTCCTCTGCTTCTTGGATGCCAGTGGTATGACCAAAGTTTTACTGTCTTGATGGCTGAGATGTCAAATCACCAAATTAACCTGTGACAACTGTGTGTCCTCAAGGGATTTATTGATTTCAGGAACGGACAGTTAATGTAATGTCATTCAAAAGTTTCAGGGCTTGTCAGGCTTTTCCACAGAAGAGTAGCCTCCTTGACACCACAAAGGAGATCTGCAGTTCATCAGCAGGGAAGAAGGTCCCCTTTTAAATCAAGCAAAAGCTGCAGAGGAGGCTACAGGCATAAGTCTACGTACCATTTACCCACCAAGCTTTTGGTCTGAGTATGTTGACTAAAACACATTGATGTGAGATTAATAAAAAGTGGTTAAGTAAAAAGAAAAAGGATGACAGCAACAAGCCAAAGATAGTGAAACAGGTAAGTAAAGAACAGCAAAACTGCAAGCAAGTGAAGTTAGTCCCAAGAGTAAAAGATCAAGCATGTAACCTAACTGCAGACAAAAAGGCAAAAATACACCGTAAAAGGAGTAACGGCTAACACTCCAACCATGATTACTTGGTTTCCTAGTCCTATGATCAGCCTGTACACAACTGCTGGCACAGCAAAGATAGTTTCATTTAATCTTGGAAAATAAGGGCCAGGTCACAAGTCCAAACTCCACTCTGAACCACCCCGTCTGGGCTCAGCCTCCAGCAAAGAGAGGATTTCCTTCTCTTATCCAAGACACGGAAGAGACCATTACTTTACTATTGGAATTCTCAAAACCTCCCTTTTTCTCATAATCCTGCATCCAGGACTGTGCCCTGTACTCCCGCCCCTGCTGCACCATCTAGTGTGGCAGGCAGCCATTAGCCATGGATGGGTTGGTCATGTACTTACTTCTTTAAAGGTGTCCTGGGCACACAGGCCACTCAGAATCACCAATGTCCAAACAGGGACACATAAGCACACGCGGCACTCTGCTAGTCACCATGCAGCCGCAACTTCTGGGGTAGGACACAGCCCGAGGCGGTGGTGGCTGCTGTGAGGCAGCACCGTGAGCCCTGGGGCCAGAGACCTGCTGCAGCCCCCAAGCACTGGGCGAGCTTTGTGTGCACATTTGAGCTCAAGTTATGATTAATGTGTACAATGACCTGCTCTGCAGAAGGTGTAGGAGACGATGGTTAAACTGACCCCTATGCAGAGGGGTTTGGGTGTTTGTTGAACCAACCCACTCTATGGAGGGTCTAGAGTAAAATAAAGCTTTCATTGGAATGACAGCACCATCGTGCATTATTCTGCCAAGGATCCCTGAAGAAACTGCCTGTCTCCATGGCACTGGGTGGCAGCATCTCAGAACTCTGTGGGTCCCATCCTAAAACCTCTTGTACCTTTCCAGAGAAAAAACTAACAAGGAACTAACAAGACAAAAAAAGGTCTTATGGCAGATACTCATCAATCTGCAAGTTGGATGATATGATCAAATACCCTAGTTACAGACAACCAGCAGATCTAAACACTCAGCCATTTCCCCCTTAGGGCTGATGTTTTCAGCCTTCCAGGAGGGCCAGGAATATTTTTAAAACAGAATCAGCCCCCGTGTCAGCACAGGGGTGCAGTGGGCAGGGAAGGACGGGCTCTGCCTTTGAGGCACGCTGCTTTTCAGCTAACTCTAACCCACTGTCACAAGGCCAGAGCTGGCCTCAAGGCCTCTTTGATGCACCTCGTATACCTCGAGGCCAGACGCAAGGACCAGGCATGGTTCAGGAGGCCCTGGAGAGGGTCCAAAGCCGTGTCCTGCCTGCCTGCTCTGCTGCCAAGACGCCTGTGGGCAATGCTGCTGGCAAGGTGCCCCCCCCGCCCCTCCCCGCTTGCGCACAGATTGCAGGCTCCCTGGCACTCACACGCTGGCCGTCCCACGCGCTCTGCGGAGCTGAGCCCGCTGTCAGCATGCAACACGCCACAGCAGCGACTGGCTGCCAGCAGTACGAACAGACCCCCTGCGCCCCACTCGCAGTTTCACAGATGAATTCACAGCAAGAGAAGCTGGGTCGATTTGGAGCTTCCCTTGCCGTTAGGAGTGGCTATTCCAGAAAGGATGCCAGAAGAGGCAACGCAAAGTGGCTGGTAATCCCCAGGGCCCACTGGGTCCCTGCAGCTGGCCAGACCGGGGAGCACCGATTCAGCAAAGCACCGAGGTGCAATTCAACACTCTGCTGAACTAGATCTTGTACAAGAACATTCCAGGCCAGCTTTGTAACTCCCTCTGAACACGTTTCCACCACCAATTTCAGGAGGCTCCTGTGAGGCACCATGCCATGTAACTATAGGTGCCAGAAGCCAGACCTGTATCTTGGGACTTGTGGTAACAAAAAGCTACAGGATCTGAACTCGGCTCCTGTGATTCAGAGACTTCATGAAAATTATTTTTGCTTTGTAGGTGTTTAGTCAGGACAGTTCCTTTTCAGAGCAAAGCAGGGAGGGTTCAGGGTGCCATCCTGGCCTTCCCGCCGATTCAGCCAGTCTGGCTTGAAATAAACTGCGTACTTTGAACCTCTCTTCCCTTCCCCTGGAAAAACTGCATTACAGTTCAACAATGTTCCCCACTTTTAAAGTATTCTATCACTTGGCTTCCAGTTATAATTACACGCACACAGTCAGTACGGTTTTTCCTTGAGTTTCTTAGCCTATGACTGTTGTATCTCCTGCCTTCGCCTCCAGAGCCATTAGTCACTGGTTGGCAAAGGCACACCATTCACTAGTTTCATCCACATTATGTTTGAGTTTGGTGTTAGCGAAAGGAGATCTGAATCAGTTCATTAACACACACCTGACCTCAGTCAAACACGTCCTCACTCAAAATTTTCATATCAGAGTCCTGGACCCAGGAAGGACAACATTTGTTCTCCCTCCCTTACAAAATAAAACGGTCATAATAGTCCCACCGTCACCCTTGATGTCCTGGAGTTTTGTTTAGGTTTCACTCGTGGAACACAGACAGTGGTACTATTTATGCACAAAACAGAATGGCGTTAGAAACAACCAAAGTAAGAGAGTTTGAGGAAAAGCAAAATACCAGCCCGGGGAGAGGAGAGAGGAAATGTTACTGGCTGCTCCTGCGTACCCCAGACAGGAGGGTGCAAAGGGCAGGCAGCGAGAAGGACCTCTGCTGTGACTACCTCTCCAGTGACATCGTGGCAGTCAGCTTTTGGTTCTTGTTTGCTGGGGTGAGTGCTCCACTCACGTGTTATTTCTGCTAACTAAGGGCTTCCCTGCACACTATCCCATCCTCAGTCTAGACGTTGCCTAGAATTTCCTTGCAAAATCCAACTCAAAACCAGTATTGACACTGACTGCTCCACTTTAACCTCAGCATTCCCCCTACTGCAGTTAACTGATTACACTTGACACACAGCAGAAACAAAGGCAGGCTCTATGCAATGGCTACTGCTGCTTCGTACCTGCTCCAGAGACTTTGCCCATCTCCTTATCTAAGGTTAGGCCTGTGCTTTCAGCCTCAAGGAAATCAGCAGGAGGAATGCTCTGCAGAAGACGGCAGCTACAACTGATTCATCTCTGAGACTTCTACTCTTGCCTTCCTTACAGTTTAGAACAACCCTTCTCTGGTGTTTTACCCTGATGGTGTTTTAGCCTCCTCTCCCTTCCTCACTCCAAGGAAATCATGTGGGATCAAAACGCTCAACCAAAATATAAACATTTCATTCTGATTTTATTAGGAACAGTAAAGCAATATAAACCACTCTGAAATTCTTTCAAAATAAGAATCTGTAATGTTTCTTTGGGGAAATGTCTAAATGAGATGAGTCAGCACCACTGGAGCATTTTCCCCCAATTTTATTTCAGAATGAAATTTCAGCAAAAGGTCATGATGCATCCCAATACTGACAGCCTACTGCTTACAAAGGGGGATGTCCCATCCCCGCTCCTCCAGCTGGTGTTAGGTAGAACATAGCACATTGCTAAGTATCCTGCACAACCAAGGCTAAGAGAAGGCACTTTTTATTGAAGCATACTTATTCTTTATAATTTACACTGCTCTCATGTAAAACAGGAGAGAGCAGCCAGGTAGAAAGACAGGATTAGGTCCTGCTCTTACTGAGTTTGTCCTCTGAACCATCTCTTGCTTGAATAGGTGAAAGTTAAGTCTGACCTAACTCATTCTAGATGTCAATACAAGGTGCAGAACTGTACCCTCCCCTGGGAGAGCCTAACCATGATGCTGTGGAATACAGGTCCCTCAACAAGATGCCAGATGGGAAACCTGCCTCAAAAACACCACAGTATTGCACCATCCCAGCTCTCATTGTCTGACGAGCGGTCCAAGCAGTCCTGTCAAGTGAGGTTCTACGCATTTCTAGCTCTTACAATACCCTGAATAATCCCTGAGCCGATGTGGGCCAGCACTGGTCCTACCTGACTTGCACACAGGATCACAGAATCAGAATCATTTTGGTTGGAAGTGACCTTTAAGATTATCAAGTCCAACTGGTCACCCTGCACTGCCAGGGTCCCTAAACCATGTGCCTCAGCACCACATCCACACGGCTGTTAAAAACTTCCAGGGATGGGGACTCCACCATCCTTCTGGGCAGACAGTTCCAATGCTTTGCAACCTTTTCTGTAAAGAATTTTTTCCTAATATCCAACCTAAACCTCCCCTGACATAATATGAGGCTGTTTTCTCTCGTCCTATCACTTGTCACATGGGAGAAGAGACCAACCCCCACCTCACTACAACCTCCTTTAAGGTAGTTGTAGAGAGTGATAAGGTCTTCCCTCACCTCCTTTTCTCCAGGCTGAACAACCCCAGTTCCCTCAGCTGCTCCTTGTAAGACTTGTTCTCTAAACCCTTCACCAGCTTCTCTGAACACACTCCAGCACCTAAATGTCCTTGGAGTGAGGAGCCCAAAACTGGACACAGTACTCAGGGTGTGCCCTCACCAGTGCCCAGTACAGGGGGACAAGCACTTCCCTGCTCCCGCTGGCCACACTATTGCTGGTACAAGGCACAATGCTGTTGGCCTTCTTGGCCACCTGGGCACACTGCTGGCTCATGTTCAGCCGGCTGTGAGCCAGCATCTCCAGGTCCTTTTCCACCGGGCAGCTTTCCAGCCACTCCTCCCCAAGCCTGCAGTGTTGCAGGGGGTTGTTGTGGCTCAAGTGCAGGACCCAGCACTTGGTCTTGTTGAATTTCATACCATTGGCCTCAGCCCATTGATCCAGCCTGTCCAAGGATGGGGGAGCTCACTCTGCTGGCATGAAAGGAAAGCTGGGCCATTGAAGAGCTTCTGAGAGCCAAGCAGAGAACATGGGTGGCAGCACCTCACTGAGGGAAAAGGCACCATTTTGCTATTGATAGCTGTGTTTACAAGTTTCCATGCTACACGGGTGGCATGCCAGGGTGCCTGCCAGGAACTGTATTTTAGGAACATTCGATGCAAGGCAGGAATCTGCTCCCAGGGACTGGCTCTCTTCAGCACAGCTGCTTCCCTGACCATCCATTTTGTTCCCTCCATATTTATTACTAAGCCAGGGAATGCCTTCATTCAGTGAGCCCCTTTAAACAGCCAGTGAAGAAGAGTAGATACTCTGGAGGAAAATTAAATGCACATTACATTGGGCTCCTGCTGTGCTTTGCCTTTGGAGACGTTTCTCTCTCTCCACTGACCTGGCTCCCTAATGAGGCATGTAAGCTAGGGAATCCCCCAGCAAGTGTGCTTGCTCGCAAAGTTTGCAAAAGGGAGATGTGCAGGATATTTGCCTGGCCCTTCTGTACCTCTGACAGAATGAATGAGCACCACTGGAGGTCAAATAGGAATTAAAGGAATGGCATTGGCAGGAGCAGGTTTAACACCCCAAGCCTATTAGGGGAGAGAATACAGCATTATTGATTCCAGACTCTGACCTTGAAATGATGTAAATAAGAGCGCGGCAACCCTAGAGAAGTTGTAGCCAAATAGTTATAGCATTGCAAGGAGATTAAAAAACACAGTTAATATACATACCTTCCCAGATGCTTGTTTGTTATTATGCAAGACTGTTCATTATGCAAAATGATAGAGCAGAAAAAAAAGAAGCACGGAAAAAGAAAATGCAAAACCACAGTGAGCTCTTAACGTGACTTGGTTTTTTCAATGCTGTGTAGATTCTTTTTTTATTGTACATAATCATTGCCTTATTAGCAGGAATCTTTGAAGTGATTCAAGCTCTCATTTCAGCATTTCAAACTCACAGGTTTGTACTGTAAAATCATACTGAGCTCTCGTAAGCGACCCATTTTTTTCCTCTGTATTCTCTGTCTCTGCTAGGGTTTTCTCAGCCTTTCCAATAAATTATGCATCACGATTTGCCATTTCAAAAATAATTAGAACTCCGAGTTAAACAACAAGGAATATCTGAGAGCAGTACATTTTAGAAGAGAAGTGTTATGCACTTGGGGCAAAACTAATCCCAGCTGTAACACCACTGAATTATACATATCATCATACTGAGAGCTGCAATTTCAGTGTATTTGGAGTGATTGGTTGAGTCTGTGGAGGCTCTACAGCCCCATGATGAGCATCTGCTCCACGAGAAACAGGTTTGTCTCTCAGGCAAGACACTTCACAGGCACTCCCTTCCCCATGTCCCTGTGAGCTGCTGCAGCACAGGTAATGGAGAGCAAGCTGGGTGCCGAGGCAAGAAACTTCACAGAGAAAGGTTCTGTGGGAGCAGGAATTAATTAGGTGGTGAAGCTATTAACTCCAGACAGAGACAGGAGAGCATGTTCTGTGTCTTCTCCATTACAATCAGGCTGTAAACTCACTGGAGCAGAACGTGCCTCTTTATTCTGTGTTCCCCTCTCCTCTGCAACAACCAGACTTTGGTCTCAGCTTCCCAATCACTAGACAGTACCAGTAATAACCACTGCCCTTCATTAATTCTGTATACTTTTACTTTGACATAAAATACTAACAGTGGATCCTCTGGAGAGTCATGTCGTTCCCCAGAGCAGGTAGTGAGGGAATTTACAGCTGCTCTACCTTACAAGAAATCAAATGGGAACACACCAATGACTCTGCAAGCTTGTTATGAAGACAGTGTCTTGCATCCTAGTGTCTGCAAAACCAGGTGCCTCAGATGAAGACCTGATTTTTTTTGCCTACTAAACACCTAATTCTCTAGTAGTCTTCAGAGGTAGCAATAAGCTAGTCTGGGGGGGCAGAAAAAACCCAGGTATCTAGTGTAAGTAAATAACGCACTTAAGTCACAAACAACTGCTTCCCAAGCAAAGAGACTGTCAACTAATGCCTGTATGCCTCTGAAGCTGCCTAGCAATCTATGGTTGGCTTCAACCCATCAACCCAACCCCACATTGTCCCTAGCCACCCTTAACTGAACAGAAGAGGTGAGGAAACTCATTGCCAAAGGTATCTATGTGGTCAAGCACATCAGAGGGTCTTGCATGTTTCTGCAAAGAGCCTTCTCACCAAGTTTAGCTTTAGAGGACCCCACTCAGACCCACGTCTGGGCTGATCAGCACCAGGAAGATTTTCTCCAGGGGCTGGTTATTCTAAACCCATTCATTCAAGAGCCCATTGGCCCAGACTCAGAAGGAGCTGGCACAAACCACCTCTGAGACCAGGCTGATAATAGCCTCTGGTTTGATCCAGGGGAGAGGATGTCAGCCAAGGTCTCAGCTGACGCACACAGATTAAATATCACAAAAAACCCAACCACCAAACAAAACCAAAACAAAGCCACAGTGATGATGTGCTCAGTTACAGCCACATCCTGGGCTCAAGAAGACAAAACCAGAAAAAAAAAAATAAAATCCATGGACAGTTGCATTTTACCTGAAAGCACTTCTTGAGGGTGCTTTAGGAAGTCCTAGCAGGGCTAGGCCTGAGACAGACAGCAGGGAAGGCAGCCAAGCAGCAGAAAAAGTTCATTTATCAATGGATCTGCATGAGTGAACAAAATCTGTGGGGAATATTGACCCATTTTCTTCCAGAAAACCCTCAGAAAAGACTAGTGAAAAAAAAATCAGGTACATGCATAACACCAAAGGAAACCGGCCTGAGACAGAGCAAAGCTGTAGTTCAGGGTCTGCTAAGCAAAGGAATAGGGAGGATATGTCCTTTGGTGTGGGCAGCAATCAGGTCCAGGCGGCACAGCCGGGGAGCCTTGCATGCCCCAGAGAGGAACAGACTGCCAAGTCCTGCCAAAGCAATTCCCCAGCACAGTCTTCGAGACTGACACAGCCATGCCAAATGTTGTCTTGGAGTGGGACCCTGGCCCCACAAGGAAAGCTGCAGCATCCAAAAGAGACTGCTTGAACAGGCTGAGCTCTTCTCAGCCACATCCAGTTACAGGAGCCTGGTCTTATCTCATGTCTTTGATGCTATGAGTGTCTTCACCCACATTCCCTGATCCTAACAGGCTTTATCCACAGATTTTCTTCTTGCCTTGGGGTCTGCTCCACAGCACAGTGAATTCATTGATTTATTACTGTAAGACAGAGAGGGAGCCACCAGTTGATACAAGAAGAAAACAGTGTCCAGCGAGTTCCATCTCCCTGGATTAGAGACAGGCAGTAGCATCCATTTACCGCAAACAGAAACCTTGGATGCTGTTGATGAAATCAACAATCTAACTCTTACTAGGTCAGACAGAGCTGAATGCCATCAAGCTGTGGCATGTAATGAGGTCCACTTCATTAACCACTAGCCATCACGGTGCATCCTTAGCCTTCCCTGACTAACCTTCCTACTGAAGATAGGCACACGTGCTGGGAATAAGCAGGCCCCATTAAACCACCCTAATTTGAATACATGTATGATCTGGTGCCTTTTAGGACACTTCATATGACTAGCAGATAGGTTTCCTGGACACATGGGCCTCCTGCTGCTTGCTGTCACTTGGTCTGTCTCTCCCACCCTTTGTATCATTTCTCTGTTGCTAGCAAGAGATACTTTTCCTCTGCATCATCTCTAATCTCTCAGATGTCAGAGATCACGTTTCTAACTCTCCATTTCTTCTTTTGCCTGAGCCCCACACCTTTTCCTCCCTTGCAGCATTTGTTCAGAAAATGCAGACCCCTCATTGCTCCAAAAAGACTCTCAAGGCTGGATGTAACTCTGAAACACGCTGCTTTTCTGCAGCCTGCATTTACAGAGCACCAGTGGTATGAGTAGCCCCAGAGCTGGGCCAGAACCTTTTATACTCAGAACTTCACAAAAACAGGGCAAAACATCAGTCCTGACCCCACTGACTATGTGCCTAGAGGGAATCCTGCACAATAAATCAGTACCACACCATGCTTGATAATACCTTTAGGACTCTGATAGCTTTACAAAAAGAGGAAGTTTTCATTGTTAGTAAACCAATGTAATTTATTTAGAAGCAGTCATTTATGTTTACTGGGCTATGAAAGAACAGGAAGCGTCTGGCATCCACAGAGATCCAGATTGATCTCTCTGTCTCTTCTTGACAAGCAGCCAGTTTTGAGACCTGTCTCGCCAGGCATACTAACAGATTTCGCCTGCCGTTTTCTACCAGAGCCACTGGGGAGACAGCGCTTTGTTACCTCTCAAGGGAAAGGGGGAAATCCCAGCAATACGAGCAGTTTAAAACTGATCAAGAATGAAGATGGGTGGTGAGAGTTCGGAAAAATTGCACAGAAGCAACTCAAATTGTTATCCTGTCAGTGGTCCTGTCTCCATTCTCACCTACACTTTTAAAGCAAAGTAAATGCCTAGTCAAGAGCAGAATCACCGCACTGTAAATTTACACACAGGCAGATGAGATTAGAATCTCAGCTATACACTTTGAAGATATCGTAACCACAGAAATGAGAAGTGTATTATTAACTATCATTTTTTACTATGCAGAACTAGAGCAAAGTTATTTGAAGCATAAAAATTCTGGCAAAGGGCTGCCGTATTTAATAAATCACTGAATCAATTATTCACTGTGAAAATCAATTACTTACTTCAAATGAGAATCTTATGAATAACCTCATGCCCTTTCATGCCATCTAAGAAAGTTATAGGGGAATCAGTCTGTAAAAAAATGCCTCATTTATCTTTTACGTGCATTAAAGAGACCACACAAATACAGGGAAATTCTGCTCTGTTGAAGCACTGTGCCAACAGAATAGTCCAGAACCATTTTAATGAAGTCAGGGTATTGCTGTGGATTTACACTGTAGTCAAAAGCTGAGTACGACCCACTGGGGCACCACCTATGATCAGTTATCTGGGCACAACTTAGAAGCAATTGCGTTCAGTCCATGCCATTTCACAAATGTGAAACCAGAATACAACCAGCCTCTACAAGCTCCTCTACAACGTGACCCACATTAAGTAACTACTCAAAGGAACACAAAGGGTATCTTCAGGTCAGAAGATATTGCCACAAATCTCTGTGGAGACACTTTAAAGTGAATATTGCATGGCCTTGCAGCAGCTACCCCCCCTTTTTTCTTTTGAAGGTTTGCTGATATGTGACCATTTTCAGAAAAAGCTGCAAGTCTCAATGCATTCTCTTCCCTCCCGCCTACAAAACCAAACCACTCCTGGAACCCAACAGCACAAAGTACTTACTGAGCTGTAGAGATATCCCTCAGCATTCATGGCAACGTACAAACCTGCCTTCACCCCTTGGATTGCCACCACGCGAAGACCCACAGGAATTAGATTGAAAAGGGCTGTGGAAGGAAAAGAAAAGCAAAGGTTAGGGAAACATCACCCGCGTGGCCGCTGCTGCTTTTTGCCCCAGGACCAGCCCATCCCACTTCTGACTCTTTTAACAAAAGACACTGAACTAGAATCAAAAGTCCTACTTACAGCTACAGGAAAGGTCTGCAGCCACGGGGCCAATGCCGAAAGGAAGTTTTTAAAAGCACTGCATGTGGCTGCCTCCTGGAAACCTTAACACACCCATCAGTCTGTCTGATCACTGCCTGTGCAACGCCAAGGGCTCCTATGTGCACTCAAGCTAGCACATCTCAATGGCTTTCCGGGCACCAGCTGAGCTGTGTTAACTGTACACGTACACATCTCTGCCCGTGGCAAGTGCAACAACACAACTTACTTTAGTTCACCCTGAAACAGATTTAAGCCATCACACTTTCTTGCATTTGCCATATGCTAAAAGAGTGTATAGACAGTGATCAGAGGATGCAAATTAACTTCAATGCATGTCTCTCCCTGTGATCCCTGCTGCCAAGGGAATGAAGAAACTCAGTAAGAGATAGTGCTCCACTCCAGGACCTGAGCACTGCTCCTCATACAGAAGCAGCACTAGATAGGATGGAAGAGGACAAGACCTTTCAATACTCAATCATTACTGTAATCTTACTGATTAAAGCACTGCAACCACCTCCTTCCAATTAATTACTTTATGCTCGATTCCAAGTAGACCCTATATCTGATTGAAAGAGCTTTCTCATGAGCATATACATTAATGTAGTATCAGGCTTTTGCTACATTTCTGACAGAATGGGCTCAAAGAGAAGAAAAGAGGAGAGGACTGTCAGCACTGATAAGACTGAGCACTGAGGCATTGGCATGGCTTTGTTTCCACCAAGATTTACAAGACAAGAGTATCCAGAAGTAGTGGGACCCCTTGTAATTCAGTTTACAAAGAACTGACTGGACCTTGTCCCAGGGAGCTCTGGATATGGAAAGATGGGCACAGGGTTGGGCAGAAATGTGAGCTCAAACAACTCAATCTCTTCCTGCACAACTGCCCTGACACATGGTTCCCTAGCCATGCGGTCAGACTGCCCCTTCCACCCGCATGAAGCATTTCTCATGGCTTTTTAAGAGACTTACTTACTTGCAAAAGCCTGCTTGTAACTTCTCAAGAGCTTTGGGATGTTCAAATTAGCCCAGAGAAGAGCCGTGAATGAGCAGAGTACAGAGGAAAGACTGAGTAGCAGAGTGCCCAGTGAAGCATTCTTATTTTCCAGCTGACCATTAAGAACACCATGCCCTAGCTGATTCATTTTATAGATCATTTACGAAGTTTCATGCCTGACATATCACATTGGAGCAGCACAAAGGGGTCTTCACATAACAGCTGTAGGAGAAATAGTCCTCCTTCTCACTGTGCCATCTCCCAGTCTCTCCTTCCCTAGGAGATGGACCACTGTTGATTAACACTAGCCCTGAAGGATAAAGCAGCTTTTGCCAAAGTGGCCTATTCAAAACGCTAGAGCTCTTCAGGCCAGGCTAGCGTTAATCCTGGTATGAGAGGAGGAAATCGAGTCCACCTCAACCCATCGCACTGAAGAGACTGGTTAGGTGTGCACGTGCCAGGTAGTGCACGGATTTAGTTCAACCACAAGATGCTTTCCAAGAACCTCCCTCATGCACAGCCTATGAACTATGGGGGGAGGGTGGGTGGTGGGGAGGAGACAGACGAAGGAAGAAAACATTTATAGCCAATGTGGGAAGAAGGGGGATGGGGGGCAAGAAAGGAAAGAACTGAAACTGTTGCTTGATTCTTTCCTTGCAGCTAGTGGTTCAGACTTCGTGGTCTGAAAGTCCCTGGATTCGCACAATTTCTAAGAAAAAAAGCAGACTCCAAAGGGTGAGAAAAATGTAAATGCAAACTGGTTACATGCAACCTGAACTCTTGGAAGACTTGCTTAAAGGTCAGAGGCAGATACCTTTTCAGAAGTAAAACCTGAAAAAAAGCACAGAAGGCAGAAAGCCACTTTGCTCAAGATTATCTAACAGGTGCCCCAGCTGAGCTGGTTTCAGAGTTGTCTCCAAAAAGGGATTCACGAGTCCCAGTTTCACATGAATGCCCTTTTTTTCCCACTTGGACCCCAAGGAAGACTGGATGACCCTCCTCAGTGAGCTGCTTGAAAGGGTTGAAAAGAAACCTACTCTCAGCCCCTTTTTAGTGAATATGGTGCTTAAAAACGTGAAATATCAAAGTGTGTGCTGAAGTCTTATCAAAGCCAGTGATCTGTGATTTTGTATTTATGATTTCACAGGAAGATATCAACAGATGTATACAGCAAATGAAATCCAGCCTGGCTATTGGTCCATGAACAACGGGAGTCAAGGTGCTACTCTGATACTGTCCCAGATGAGACGAACACACCCCAGTGTGTCAGCATTAAAGAGCTGTGTTATACTGCAAGCTTACAGTTCTACAACTTTCTCACTACCATGAAGGTCTAAAACCCTCTGCAATTAACTAGTCTATTTATAAGTAATTCCCCTTCCCTAATTTTAACCCCCAACTGAAAAATGGAGCATATTACTGCTAATAATGAAACAAAATGGGCATCATCATTCATTCCCTACAGCCAATTTATCCTGCATAGAAAACTTGTGACAGACCATTCAAAGCGCTCATTAGGTAGCGAGGTATTACACTCAGAGTTAGTGGGTGAGAAGTTCCACTGGGAAGCATCCAGATTTCTCCAAATCTCTCTCTTACCACCTATACATGCTAAGGGAGCACAGAACAACCCTATCGCACTGTGTTACAGCAGCAACACTACTGCCAGTTTCCAAGCCCTCTGGGACCCCGCTGAAGACGGTAACACCCACCATCACAGCTTTGAGGTGTGGCAGAGCCATCTCCTGTAACATGCGGCAGAGAAGGGTAGCACGTAGGTGAGCAAGCAGGAGGACATGCACCAAACATCAGTAACTGATAGCCAGAGACGTTGTAGGAAGCGAATGTCTTCCCCTGTTCAAAAAGCAGTTTGGGTCAATCAAGACTTTGTAAATTCTCAGAGCTGTTTCTGCACTCAAATCTAGAAAAAGCTCTGAAGAAGTTGAAGCCTTTTGTTATTATGTTTCCAAATGAATATTTCATTTTGTTTTAGAACAGATTTCAAAGCTTATAAGCTTTATTGTAAGAATATAAAAATGTGGGGGAAAACTCTCAACCAACCTCAAAAGCAAGATGTCTAATTTTTTTTTGTCAGGAAAATAAACTCTGGGTAACATGAAACAGCAGATTTAGAGATGGGGGAGAGGTCTACCTGTGATATAGTAGGACTGGACACAGGCTGTGCTCATGTGAAAAAGACTGAAAATTTAACAAATGCTTTTAAAACTCTTTTGTTACTCTAAACCGTACATTTTCTGTGTCATCTGCAACTGCATAGACTGGACATGCTCTTTTACTTTATGGGCAGAAGAGAAAAAAAAATTGAGACATTGAATATTCCTGCCTATTTTCCTTCATTTTATCTTGCCATTTTCAACCAGCAGTAGATTTACACCTGACCCTGCTTATTGATGAGACTACTTGTAGCACACTCTAGTCCTAAACCCTTTGCCCACGAATATGTTGTTCACCGTTATGTTATGGTAGTTTTTCAGCTGCATAACATGTCTTTAAAATCTTAGTGTTTACTTAGCTATGGGTCTGAGCTAAGGTATTTACAGAAATGGAAGAGTAAGGCAACACATGCCGTAGATAAGATGTGGTCCATATGCTCAGCTGCTTTAAGCAGTAGTAAGTAAGAGGAACTAAACTAATTTATACCAGGTGATTTGTCCTGGAGCAAGACATTTGTGCTGCGTATGAATAAGGAAGAACTAATGAAGGATTCAGTAGGCAATAGCAACCTTGGTACACCATGAGATGGGGAGATTTAAGATTCTGAGGGCAGTGAGGAAGGCTGCTAAGATGATCAAGAGTCTGTGGTGCAACATGTATGAGAGAAGAAAATGTAGGAATTTGGGTTGCTGAGCTTAAAGAAGGGAAAGCCAGAGACAGACTCTTCTCAGAGGAACACAATGAAAGGACAAGGGCACTAGACAAAAGCCCCAGAAGGAAATTATGGCTGGATATAAAGAAAATTCTCTATAATAAGAACAGTGCAGCACCGAAACCAGAGGTTATGAAGCTATGGAATTTACTCATTGCGGGAGACATTTGAAACAACTAGACAAGGCTCCGTGCAGCTGAAGATAACCCAGCTCCAAGCAGGATGCTGGACTGGAGACTTCCAGAGGTTGTCCCAGTTTTAATCTTATTGTGTTTCTGGCTGGGAAGCCCCAAACGATACCCTAGATACGCTGAGCTGTTTCCACCTCGTCAGTGCGGTTGACCTATCCTACATACTGTCCATTTGCTGAGGCTGTTCAGACATTCCACAGCATTACCCTGGCAAACAAAGAAGTCCAGTCGCTTTCACAAAGGGGCATTACCCTGCTCAGCCCGGGAAAGAGCAATAATGATGCAAGCACTAACAGCAACAGTCAGCCCCGAAAGACCATGCGAGATCTCTGGAGCTGGAAGAAAAAGATAACACCCCAGATTCAAGTTCATATATAACATTCCTAAGAACAGAAACAAGGGCCTTATGCACCATGAAACTGCACTCCAATAAAAAGAAAATTCTTCATATACCCAATGCAAGTAGGCAGAGAATGTGCCTCCTTGCTCACATTAAGATGGCGTGTCTTTAACTGCATGGTGGAAGGAACAGATGTCCCAAGCACTGTTTTGCGGGAAGCTGGCTGGATGCCCATGCAAATGCCATTAGAACTTGGCTTCTGGGTTTTTTTTCTTTAAGTGAGAGGAGGTGGAAAATAAATGCCATCAGCTTCTCAAGAACACACATAAAATGGGCACCAGATAATTAAATTTAAAAATTGCTTAAATATTAGCAGTTCCTCTTATATAAATAACTGGATTTTTATTAGAAGTTTTAATTGCATCAGACGTATCTGAGGGACATGTCGTGTCTCATTTTAAACATTTATTTTGCCAGAGTAAGCCAACCTAATGTATTCCATGATAACTAAGCTTCCTTTCATAATGCTAATTTGAATAATCAGCGTGTGGCTACAGAACACAGACTGATGTATGGAACACAGTGTTCACTACGTATTTAACTGTGCTAACATGGCTTCTGCATGGAGAATATATGGTCATCCAGGGTGGGAAGGATCCTGCTGAGGCCATCAAGATTGCTCTTCTCTGCCAGTGGATGCAACTTAACCAACCCCTTTGGTTGGTTAATATTATTTATCTAGTCTTTGATCAGTTTTGCCCTCAGAAATACTGCACAGGCTTCAGACTGGCTGGTCGGGAAACTTCTGGCAAAGTATTTTAAAACAGAAAATATCAGTGAAGTAAATCTGTAAGCTGTTCACTTAGACAAGTGAGTTTTGACTTTTTTCTGGTCAAAAATTGAGATGTTTGAAAGAACAGAAAAGGAAAAAAATTAATCAGTATGCTTTATTTTGTCATTTCCAAAGTAAAAAATGTGATTCTGTTTTGCAGCTATAACTGGAAGGTTCATATAATATGAAATGTTGACTCAAACTGAAGATTTATAAAGGAGAGCATGGGGTAAAAAGTTAAACAAAACTGAGTAAAGCACATAATTTCATTTCCAGGAGCCAAAGAGTATCAGGTTGGATTTTCTTCTCTTTAGTATGCCCTGAGATCAGGGGATGGGGAATTCTTTGGCTCCAATCTTCTCTCAAAAACTTTCCAACATAGCCCATGACTTTGAGCAAGAGGCTTGGCACACTTCAGCTAGATGCCTCCTGTCCCACCAAGCTGCCAAGGCAGGGCTGCCATCTCACCAGATAAATGTACACTCTAGAAGCGCTCTTCAGCCCATCTATCTCCAATTAAAAAGACTGGGTGGAAGCAACTTAAGTACTCAGCACCTCAGCAAACTGATCTAACTTTGCTAATGGGATACATTAATAGGAGTTGTTTTGGGCAACAGGGGCCCAACCTCAGTTGTGGGGACTCAGGAGGTTCCCCTGCAGCCACTGAGGTGCTGCCAGCAGCAGCTTCCCTTGTCTCCCCTGCCAGCCTAAAATATTGCAGAACTGCTCTTACATTTTTTGCTCCTCTGCTGTTTACCTAAATCCATCCCTGCTTCCATTTAGGCCCATTACTTTGTTGTTCAGTCCTCACTGACAGATGAGGGTAATGAATCCTTGTCATCTCTAGCAGCTCTTCCCATGTTGGTGACAAACAGGCCTCCAATGGGGTTTTCTGCAGATTGAGAGCACTCTATGTCTTCTTTCTTTAAGAAAAAGCAGCTGATACGACCCAACACCAGATCATTACCCACTAAAGCCCACTGAGTTCATCCCATGTGTTCATGCCTGCCTCAGAAAAATCACAGGGTCAAACTCCTCTTGTAGGAAGAGACCCACTCAAGTCTTTCACGGAGTAAAAGTGTGTGTGTGGAGTCCACAGGTTCTCCTGCTCCAATGTAAATTAGAAGCTGTGTCACTGCAATTTGTTGTATTTCAGTTGTTCAACACCAACACATGAAAGGCGACTAAAACCTGATACCGCATCTGCTAAAGACCAAGTTTCTGGTAAATGCAGCTTCTTGGGTCATTTCACAAGGGCTTTGTCGGCCTCCAGCAATTTCAGTTGCCATCCCCCCAAAGCTCCTCTCCTGTGCATGGACCCCAGCCTTGAGGCAGCTGCAGCAGAGTAGCTCCATTACACCAACAGCCCTGTCACAGCACTCTGCCAGCTTCTTGGAGATGGGGCAAACACCATGGATGTAGGGCTACAGCCACCTTACACTCTTGTCCAGGTGCACATTTACAGAACAAGGTCAATGCCCTGCTATGTGTGCTGCACCACTGCAGACACCCCTCACCTGCAGCCCAGGCCCTGCCCTCCTGATGGAACAATACCTTCGATCCAGCTAGGATCTTTCAGCTGGAATGAGATTTGTTCCCAAATGAGGTAGGCTCCTCCTTTCACAAAGCATATGGAGTTTGCTTCCATCAATCCTAACACACAGATAAACTTCTTTTCACTCTAGTGAAGACTGGGAAGACACCTTCCATGCTGGACAGGCTAGATATATCCCTTCAGCAGTGGCACAGGGAGTTTCAAACCAAGATAGGATGACATAAATCCAGACGTGAGTCTTACTCTGTTGATGTCATTTGTGACACCAAGGATCTGAGCTTATTATTGCCCACTCACCACTATCAATCTGACACCTATGAAATTAAAAGATGTTGTCGAAAATATCCTGCACCTTTAACCTTTTGAGCAGCTTTACTTACACAAAAGCAAAATTGACTTGCTTTGTTTAAACCAATATCGCTCCTGCACAAGTATCAATTTTAAACCTGCGTGGCTCTGCTGCACTTAGTTGTCCTTTGTTGGACAGCATGAACTCAAACCCTCTGAACAGGGTTTTGGAAGACGACCTCCTTTGGAAAGGTCATTTGACACCCTTGACCTTTACACTAATCTCAAAGCGCTAGACTTAAGTGAACAGCTGGTTTTCTCCAACCTGGAAATTCCTGATTGATGAATTCTTCAGGATAAAATAGTGAAAACAATTATCTCCTCTTCTCCTTGGACAGAGAATTCCCCATATCCTTTACCCATGTGCCATGTGTATAAATATAATCTCCTTTCTCTTCAGGCAGCAATTCAAATCATGGGTTTTATTCTCCACCCCACCCAGATGGCAGTTACAGAATCGGGGCAGGAGGGAAGAAGATCGGAGAGAAAACATATGACATTATATAGGAAAGATTTAAAGGGAAAGGATAGATAGAAAAAATGTGCAGAAACCAGCTGGCTTCTTCCTAATTCGATCCTTTAAGAAATAAAGCTGCACAAGTGAGACCCACTAGGTGAAGCATTTGATTGGAACTGGGTTGCAAAACAGGCTAATTTTTCTTACTGTAGTCACTGTTTTCGTCCTTGGTCCCATCAATTGTACCATCTGGGTGCATCTGCAGGAAGTATTCCTGCT
>NW_010401960.1:40187-41000 GCF_000710305.1 Buceros rhinoceros silvestris
CAAAGCCAAAGAATAACCTTGTCACAATTCCTTTCAGCTGGGGTTCTGCAAAAAAAAAAAAATTATTATTAGATATACCAAGTAGCGAGAGACCCAATTTGCTTGGCCCCCATCAAACCCTGAGTAAATGCAGAAGCGTTTGGCAGAGAGGACAGCTCTCTGTGATTCCTTTCAAGCATAATTGTAAAATAATCATATATACACAGACGTACAGGCAAATAAAACTGAGATCAGATGAGCAGGTAAAATGCAATGCACAGCTGCTGCAGCAGAAAGTAACAGGTTTATGGAACGTCACTTCAGTGAAAGTTACCTACCAAATGAAAGTCCTTAGAAAGCTCGTATATTCTGAATACGCCACTCGTTCAGAAGAGTATTTGCTAGCAGTGTTGCAAGGAATTTGCTTATTGTTTCTTTTTCTGCCTGTGAAGTCAACTAACTTGCTTTCTGTATGGTTGATTCACTATCACGCAGTTTCAGTTTTATGCCAATGAAAATCTATTTAAATCACTTGCATTACAGCGGTGCAAAACCAAAGTAACTGCGTGCTGAATCAGACTGCACGAGTCCAACTGTGTGGGACGCAGGGAGCAAAATCCTGAAAGGAACAGATGCAAGACACCTCCAAAAATTACCTCTGAAGCATTTACAGGCACCTTAAAACACCTCTGTTTCAAAATCCTGCATGTTCCTCCCATCCAAAACCCATGTTGCATGTTCTGCTATATGAAAACTACCCTTTGCCTCTAACAGGGTCCGTTCCCAGTCCCTGTACATCACAAGCCAGCCATGGATTGGCTAGGGGCTTCCCTA
>NW_010401960.1:41080-54196 GCF_000710305.1 Buceros rhinoceros silvestris
TGGCTAGGGGCTTCCCTAGCCTCTGTCGCTGAAAGAAAAGCCTGTGCTGAAGAAAAGAACATGAAAAAAAAGCAGAAACAATCTGAACTTTGTATGACAGAGGTCTGCAGCACTACTGCCTGTCCCTGCTGTCCAACCAATCAAACAGAAGTTATGTGGTCAAAACTAAATTGAATTTTAATCGTCCAAGTCTTACAGTTTGTCACAGGCACTGCTTCTGGAAAGCAAGCTAGCTGGCTACGTGTGAACAGACACACGAGCTGGATGGCAAAGATCTTCCATGTGTGACAGGAGCTTGTAGTTTTATGTGACCACCCACCAAAAGTAAATAAATAAGACCTAGTTACTGCTGGCTCAACAGACAGGAAAAAATCCAGTGCAGCATACCAAAATCTCATCAGCCTCCCATCTTTCATGCCTCTAGTGAGGCTGTTTAATAAGCCATGGTCATTACATAACTCCGGTCACGTTGCGTGTTAAGTGTTTCCATTAGGAACTCCCATCCCTAACGGTTCTGCACCACACTGAACAACTTACACTTGAGGACAGCACCCTCAGCCTGCGCTTCTCCACGGGCAACCCCTGGATGCAGACAGGCTGCAGGTGCAAAGGATTTCAGCTCCAGCAACCCCTCCACCAGCCGGGAGAGAGTCAGGTACTACTCCATAGCTACAAAACCCACTGAATAAATTGGTATCAGCTGGTTTCTATGCTGCCTTAAAAAAAAAAGTGACTTCATAGCAACCAGAGTGTTGTAGACTGCAGGCAGGTTTTCTCCCATCTGCTCAGAGCTAATTTCATCTACTAAGAGCTAATGTTGGTCAAGCCAATATATGTCAAATCGAGACTTAGATTGAGCTAAGTGTTTTGCTTTCTTCTTACTGAAATAAATTAACTATTTTGTTAAATGCAGCGGCTTGCTCTAACTTGCTTTTCACATCAAAGCTAGAAGAAATGAAAAGCTGTATTCTCAGGCACAGGTGACTGCACCACCCTCCTCAAGCCTTCATCCTTTTTATCTAATACCACAGTAGTAAAGGCACTAATAGGCACTCTCCGATATAAGACCTACGTATGTTTCAGTCCTTCAATGTGTCTTAGCCTCATTTTTATTCTCTCGTTAAATTTTAACATTTAAATACTTCACACGAAATGGAAGAGCTCCCAGCAGGAGAGATTTAGAAGATGCTCCTGCAGCCTGAGGCTGTCTGTGCACTAGGGAAAGGGAGAGATCTTGTCTTAAAGCTCCACAAGGATAAGAGGAGTGTAGATATAAACCAACCCTGACTTTTTCCCCTTTCATGGGAAGCTAATTTAGCTACAGGATAGAAGGCCCTTTCCTTCTTCATTGGAATGCAAACTGTACTTCAATCATTTTGTAACACAAAACCCTCTCCTACTCTTACTAAACAGCCTGTCTAAAATATAGAGCAAATTTGCTCATCATTAGGGGCTTAATGTCATTTTTAGAACAGCACCCAAGATCCCCTAAGGTCCCTCTGCATCTTTGCTGTAGATGCAAACACCACTGCACCCAAACGGTAAGCGTCACCACAGATAAAGCCCCAGGGTCCCTTTTTGTTCTGCATCTGACACAGACACACGGTCAAGTCTGAATCAAGCTTTAACAACTGCCATTTTCATATTCCCAGGATTTTCTGAGTCAATGCCTGCCTAGGGACAGGTTGCAGGAAAAATCTTACCTTACATGTGCCTTTTTTTTTTTCTGACCTGACCTGGTTTTGCTGAAGTTTGATGCTCACACCCAAACTCAAAGCAAAACTTAAAGGTAGTGAAGTAGAGATCTCTCAGCCATACACAAAAGCACTGTGCTCCTCCTGGCTCTAACACAGTCTGACAGCAGCAATGTTCCCATCTCTCCTCGCTGCACAGATTCTCTTCTGCGGGAGCATCCCTCCTCCCCAGACTCATTTCGCTGCACTGTAACTCCAGCAAACAAATGCCTTTTCTAGACACCACAGGGTCAGAAAGCACTTTGGAGATGCAGAGATCTCTCCTTTCTTGGTTTCTGCATTTCCTTGAGTCTCTCTCTACTCGAGAGAAGCACTGGTGAGCAGCTGCACCTTTGGATACCAACCTGAACTAAATATAAAGGCAGCGTAGATATGTGAGCATCTAGCACTGAGTTCTCTCTAATTCAGAACACAGTCCAGGAAGGTTAGGGAGTTGCCTGAGCAATGGGTAATTTGTCGCTCCCAGTACAGCCAGCTCTACATCCAAAAAACCCAACAGGTGAGCCAGGCCAGATTCACAGAGTCCTACATCTCTCCATTTGAGGGACCGGCTCGAACACAAACAGCTATGCTGGTGACAACAGCAGACAGAGTAGCTGTTTCCCACCATGGAACCTCCTGTCTTATGTCTGGGCATAAGATGAGATATTGGGATTTGTCATTCGTACAGCAAGCAGCATGGCTGGGAGGCCTACAGACAGAAATTTGAGGTGAAGGCAGCTTTTAACATGGAAAAAGGATTTATCTGCCTTTCTCCCCAAAGCTCACTACAGAGTTATTACCTGGAGAGGGAACTGTATACTCACAGAACAGGATTTTTCTTACTAGCCCAGAGACAAAACTCTGCACAAGACTTAAACTCCTTACTTTTGTTGCATCATATATTTTAACATCGCTTCTTTCCACCTACAGAGCAATTTTATCGCAGTCTTCCAGCATTGCTGTTCTTTATGCTGCAGCAATCATGCTGAAAACCTCAGTTTTTAGAAAAATCTCAAAATCAACAGGTCCCCTTGTCAATTAAGGATGGTGGGACACACCTCGATAAGTCAGAACAGAAGGTAGAAAGACAACGAAATAGACTGAGAAGTTTTCACAGTTTTGCAATTAAAAGAAAGAAAGAGAACAACTCTTCCCAACAGGCAACATTCCCAGTGCTTACTGGAGCACTGGGAGAAAAAGAAATTAAACACCACAACCTTGATGATACTTTTATTTCTCTAAAGTTCCTTCAATGATACTGCTTCAGGCTATAATCAATAAGAGAAAGAAGTGAACCATAAAAAACCCCCCACGGGACAGATAAGCTGCATTTTCTTTCTATAATTCACTGAATTTACCAGGATTCAAACTCAAACCTACTCTCTAACCTTTTCCTTGTGTAGCAAGGGGGCCTCGGATCCTCTCACTTTTAACACAGTGATACTGCATAACGCACTTGGGATAAACCTATTCCTCCCACTCAGGCTTCTCTGTACGCTTTTCTGCTCTAGGAGCAGCTTTCCCTGCAAAAATGGAACTGCTGTGGACAAGACTTCAGCACCAGTTTAGCATCTCCCTAAACACAAAGTCAAGTACTTCAGAATGGATTTAAGAAAGTTATGAGTGCCTTGATCCCAGGTACCAACTAAACCCAAGAAACTTCCACACAGCACATATTCCCACAGCGGACCCCATGCTATTAGGATTACCATACATTATGCAAAGGGCTATTTTTACCCTTATTTTATAAGCAATGTTGTTATAATTTAGGACGCTTACTTTAAAGATCCTGTTCTGGTTGCTCATACACAACTGTTCAGGCCCGGGGTGATGTGGACCCTCTCCTTACACAGATGCCATGAGTTCAAATCCTGCAGACATGCCACTCCCAGAAGATGCAAGAGAAGATCATGCTCAGGAAGCACCCCCAATGGGCACTGTTAACAGGGTAGAACAGACAAGAGCAAGAGCAAGCAAGGGCTAAGCCACAGCTCTGCTCCTGGTCTGCAGCATCTGCCAGGCTAGGGGTTTTCCCTGAGGGTGGAGACACAGTTCTCAGCTGATGACTCTCCTTAGAGCAGTCTTCAAGTGACCAACTCATCGCACATCCCCTGAAGGGCATCCTGCATACTCCTCTTTCCACAGGCCAAACTCATCAGCTCTGCCTTGACCTGCTTTTAACTTTCTAAGCCCTTTGACACAGATGAGGCTAACTAAACCACAATTTGATCACTAATCTCATTGTCTCTACTTAAATGGATGATGCCATTTCAGCTGGGCCTTAAAGTCATCTCAGTTCACCATTAGCTGCTCTGCTTCCTGCCTTACTGTACAGCTATAGAGTGATTTTCACTCTCCTGGGGCTTGCCAAGGACATGATAGTTGCAGGGTGCTCACATATACTTGGTTTGATCTCCAGGGACACGCTCACAGAAGGCCAGAGCATCATGTCCAAATCAGCTACACTGCAGACTCACATCCCTCACCCTCAAACCACAGGCTCTGCTTAAGGTATTTGCTGTGTGCTGTGGGGAAAAGAGCAAGAAGTCTGGCAGGGACAGTAGCAGAAATGCTCATCAGAAATATCTCTGACTCTTTAATGACCTTTTTGTTTAGTTCTGCTATTTAAGCCCATTAACTGGGAAACAGAGAACACACAAGCAGAATAACTCCCCTTATGGCAGAGAGGAGCTATGAGGCTATGCACCAACGCTGCATTTAGCAAAGCCCCACGGAGGGCACCAGCTCTTGTTTATTCCCATCAGCAAAGCAGCAGCACAAACATGATCTGGTCACATGCAACAACAGCACAAACCCCTGGGTGAAGAACTCTACACTCTATCAAGCGCTATAGGGTAGCTCAGTTCCATCCAAACTGAGCTCTGGAGAACCAATGGTCACATGCAACAGCACAAACCCCTGGGTGAAGAACTCTACACTCTATCAAGCGCTATAGGGTAGCTCAGTTCCATCCAAACTGAGCTCTGGAGAACCAAGGAATTAGGGTACAAACTAATTTCCAGCTGACACTCCATCACGGAAGACAGTCTGCCAAGGTGTCACTTCTTGCAATTCACAGAACATCTCTTAATATGGCAACAGGAGGACCCAAGGTTGCAGCAAGCTAGACCCCACCTTGCGTTGGGCTGGGAAACCTAAAGGGACTCAACGAGTCCCTATTCACAGAAGTCACCTTAATCTGAACTCTCAGAGTTAATGGTAGGGATCTCAGAGGGGATGCGTTTCAATGATCTCTTGAAAAGATGAAGGCTTAGTGACCTTTTAGGCATTTGGGCCACCGGCTCCAAGGATTCTTGCCATTCACAGCTATGTTCTGGTTGGCAGGCAGGCCTCCACTTGAGGCTGCTGGTGCAGAACTGCTTTTAAATCCACTCCAGAAGCTACTGTGCTGGGTGCCAGCAGTACTTGGTGTTGGTTACAGCATAAGCTCTGAAGCTCTTAGGGTTCTCTGCACAACAAGCTGCGAAACAACAGAGGACTCTGCTAACTCAGATGGCAAGCAGCCATTTCATACTTAGCAACCTGCAACAAGGTAGAAGGCAGGCACCTACGGCGTGATTTTCACAGGAGACTTGCCCAATTGTTTGCTCTCTTTTTCTGCAGCAGGACACACTCTGAGTCAATGCCTCTGCCTGGTCTCAGCACAGCAAGGCTGTCAGAGATGCCAGCGGCAGGCTTCTGAAACAGTCCCTCTGGTACCTGCTAAGGACATTGGTCTGGCAAAGGAAGAAAGCATCTCCAGCCCTGAACCACAGCTGGGCATACTGCTGACTCTCTTCTGTGCCTGTGCAACAGCTTTGCTGAGGATGTGACGGCAAACATGGGAACTGTAGTACATCTCAGGAGCATATTTCACCTAAATGTTCTTTAAACATTTGTTTATTGCAATTAAACATTTTAGCCTGGAATTTACACATTCCATTATTCTTATTTTCCCCCATTCAGGCTGCAGCTGTCATAATGGGAGGTTGATTTATGACTCACCCAACCAGCACTCAAATTCTTAACACACCAAAACCAGCATTCAAGTCAGAGCGTAAACTGCTCCTAATTTACTTAGATTAACTCCCTGCTTAAACTGCCATCACAGAAACTGCAGTTCCTCCCCCACCGCCAAAAAAGGATGGGTTCCAGAATACCCACTAAGCCAAATACTGCAAACATATGCAGGCAGAGAAGGGCACTAAAATCCCTCCTTCCAAAGTACAGTATTAATGAAGGCTTGTATTAACTCGGCACGAAAATGCATCAGTGAGCTCCATGCAGATTACTACGGTGACAGGCATCAGCACTGAACTTAGGGAGAAAGAGAAGATGAAAAGCAGAGGGGGAAAAATATTCCTTTTTTTCCCTAGCCAGGAGCTAAGTTCTCCAGGGTGTTTGGAGTTAAGATGAAGTAAGTGACTGTCTCCAATTAAATGCATCACTGTCAGCATAAGTTTAACAGCTCAACTCACCACAATGATTCACTGAATCCACCCAAACTGGGAAGATCAGGAATAACAGCACTTGCTGCCCTGGAAGACCAGGGGTGCGTTTCCCTCTGCCGAATGCCCTGTCCAACTCTTCCAAGCTGTGACCATGGCAGAGCACCAGCCTTCAGCAGACACTACCACGAGCACATGGGTATCTGTGACTGCATCTGCAGTGAGTCAAGCCCAAAGCAGGTCGAAGTGTCCTGAGCCACAGGTGGAGATCTCAGAGGACACTCCAACTGTGTCACTCAGGTGCAGAGGTAGGAAATCCTCCTGCAAAGTGCTGAGCATTTTCAGCTCCCACAGGAGCCACTGAATGCAGAAAAGCACACAGGCAGAGGCAAGGAGGACATTTCCCAGCCCTGCAAAATATTTTCCACAGCTTCTGTGCTTAAACTCCATAAAATTGTTTGGAGCAAATGACACGCTCTGCCTCAAGGAAGCCTGCAAGCAAGTGGCCCGCATGGACTGGGCAATGCATCCTGTAGCACCTCAAGTAACAGGCAGGGAGAGGGCAAACGAACTGCAGAGCCAGGGGAGGTGAGTCATCTCGGTGGGCACCTGGATGCCTCCTCAGGCTGCCCGCACAGAGGTCACATCATGGTGGGAAACAGCAGCTGCCTAAGCATCAGGAGGGGCTTTGCAGCAAAACCAGGCATCCAGCCCCACCCTGCAAAGCTGCCATGAACCCCTTCAGTGTACATACAGCCATTCAGCTTAACACACAGGTGTATCATCCAGCCCATGATGTAAGCAGACTGTCTGACTGATACTGGGATTTATTCCTGAGGTCTGTGACTCTGGGGCACTAAACAGTTGATCCCAGCTCCCTTCCCAGTGAAGCAGAATGAAGACCATGCCCAGCTCCAGTTCAGTGTGATTACGGGGTTAGTGTTGCCCTTCAGTTACAGGGAATTTATTTTGAGAAGAAAATGACTCTGGGACAATAAGGTCGAATGCCACACTCACGTACTTACTCATCTCAAGCGCAAATCTCCACCCAGGGCTAATAGCCACAGAGAGACAACTGGTGTTTCCAGGATGCATTACATGAAATAACAGCCTGTGCTAACAGGGACGGCCTCTGTGTTTGAAGGACGAACTTCCAAAAATGACAATCCCCTAATTCAGAGGGATGATAGGCTCAAACTGATGTCAGCACCCATCAAAGCAATCGCCTCCTGTCACCGTCTGTGAGTCACTAGAGCAGAATGGCACCTTGTAGGCAAAAAGACCATCCAGAGAAGTGATTTCCTTTTCTGTGCTGATGCTTGCAAGGAGGAATAGTACTCAGCCCTCCAGCAGTGAGCACAGCTGCCTGACTGCACCCCTCTACCAAGGAGCAGACAAGTGCAAAGCGCTGCACTACACCTGCCTTGCTCTTACAAAAACAAGTCCCTCCAGGGAAGTCTTATCTCTCACTTGTAGAGTAGGTGGAAAGGATGTGGCTACACAGCAGCAGTGCTCATGGAGGCCCTCCCATACGCAGGGAATCGGCTTTACACAGATGTTAATACAAGTCTGCAGTGAGGGGCAGAGAGAGGAATCCGATAAAGCACTGACATGGGGGGTGCAACAGGCGACCACTGCTACACGTGTCTCCCAGACCACTTAAGGTCCAAGGCTCAAGGATAAAGAGATCCAAAGTCCTGGATGAGTTTTCCTAGAACACAAATGACAAATGTCACGTATGTGACACATGACCTACCCACCCCGCACACACGCTAATGACAAGACAGCCATCTCCAGCTCTGCAGGGCCTAAAGAGGTCCCCAAAGACCACCACAGGTGAAAACAATGGGATGGCAAGTGGCCAAGTACTAATGGCCTAACTACCCCGGTTATTTTGGCACAGAATTGCTGGCTGTCTTTAGCCAAAATTGTCTAGCTAAGTATTTTGCTAAAAAAATTCAGAGTAAAGGTAGCTGAAGCTATAGACAAACTCCATCTCATTAACGGGGGCGGGGGGAGAAGGGAGATCTGAAAAGAGCCCAAGTTTTTATTTTTTTCTGTTGAGACAACATTTTGTTTGGAAATTAAATGAAAAAAAAATGTTAAAAGAGTTGGAGATGAAAGCCAAAGTTTCATTTTAAGTAGAATGAAATATTGTATTGGATCTGAATCCTCTCCTCCCCAGAAACTTCTTTTATTTAACCAAAGAACTAAAAAAATCAATGCTTCATACAGCTGCACTCCTGGGTTTACCTTTACCTCCCTCAGGACATGGTTTGTGTTGCTCTGTTAATCCAGGGTGTTTTACCAGCAGTCAAAATTTCAAAATATTTCCCTTTAAAGAGCAATCTTCTACACCTGTAATGACTCGAGCTCCAACGAAGAAAAAACCAAAGCCTGACGGGAACGAAAAGCATAAAGGAGAGATGTAGGCTGATCCAGAATTTATGCAGGCTGAGCTTTTTCAGGTAAGGGAATTTAAAAAAATGAGAATTTTAATGGAAAAGAAATTGTAGCTAGAGCTCCTAAGCTGTCATTTTCCAGCACAGTCAATGCCTTGGCTACTGAAGGTTAAAGCATGCTCATAAGTATGGATAGCAGAGCACACAAGATATATTATTTATTTAGAAGAACACCCTGCAATTATTCCTGACATATTGTGTAATTAGCCAAAATTACAGCATATTCACCCAGAGTGAAACAGAGGATAGCATAAATATTATGTATGAGCCCACAATCACAGAGCGCATTTCATTCGGGTGCAAATGTGACTCCATGAACCAACCGAGCACGTGCCCCTTCACAGGGACTTCTCTCTGGCACCCATGGGCTGTACCAGCTCCTGTGCAGGCACCTGCAATGGGGAAACATCAGGAGTAAAATCCAGACCTTCCCCATGCCAGCAATGAGAGCTCAAGTGCTGCACGAAGACTTAGCAAAGGTGTACCCCAGCCCTGCAGAGCCTTTGGGCTGAGGCGTGATTGAACCCAAAGCCCACACCAGCAAAGAAGGGGCCACAGCTACGCCATCCCCAAGAGAAAGGTGGAAAGGCGGGCTTGGAGCATGACGCCTGGAGATGCCGCTTGCTGAGCTCTGCTGCCTGCAGCTGGCAGGAGGGAGAAATAGGGAAACAGCTCTGCCCTCTCCCCATGCCTGCAGCACCTCTCACCCTACAAATGAGGGTGAAGGTGGAGACAGTTTCCTACAGGGCCACAGGCCACCCAGACGCATCCTAAGGAGTTGTTTGATGAGTCAGAGATCCTGAGGAATCTTGTGGCAGCACCTTGCCACTTGTACAGTTAGGCTGTGTTTTATTTTGTTACTCCAATGTGCAACATAAAACCTCTTCACTGTCAGTTAAGCAGATTTCTTCATGGTTTCCTACAAAGATTTGGTTCGGCTATTAGGAAATTCTTTCTACCTAGAATTTAACCCATGGGAGGATGTATCAAATAGGTCATTCCTGTCTCAGGTACGTACATCTGGTGACAGTCCAGGGCTGTGGCTGGACTAGTTAACCCTGGGGGTCCCTTCAACCTTGCCACTAGGTGACCCCAATTTGGTTTTGGTGACATTATCACACTTCTGCACCCTGAGTTTTTGAAGGGCTCCTCCACAGACTACCCACATCCCCTCACCTTTAAGTGCCCCATGCAAGACACCAGCTCACTAATAGTCCTCACAGGAACAGAGCTGATGCTATCCCTACTGTTCACGCCTGCCACAGTGCTGTGATTTGTGCTGTTCTCAGACGCTTAATCTCCCCATTTCCCCCATCAATCCAATGGCCCTGAAATACTGCAGAAACACCAAGAAGTCCCTCACACAAACACACTATGACACGACCAATCAATCTTCCACCCCACTCCACAAGCCTCGAAAAATAAATTCATTAAAACAGAAAATGGACTGAACATGCTAACAAGCACTGAGCAGAAATCAATCACTGAAGATGGTATCGGTCTTGGGGAGAGTACCTGGTCCTACCAACACCAGCTCACAGAAGAGCCCTGGGTAATCACTGGATGGCATGTCAGGGTAAAATTTGAGTCCCAGTGTCACTTTGCAAACACCAGGCTATAACATCTCCTCTTGCTGCAGTATTCCTCATGCACTCCCACAGCACTTTCCAAAGGGATGAGCATTCTTTATTTAACAGGTAACGAGCCTGTGATGTGGAAAAATTAAAGCTTCAATCGGTCGGGTTGTATTATAAAAATTATTTTGCTCATTGCACCAATGCAGCTTAAGCATGCCTGCAGCAGTTTGCAAGCATTTTTTGACCCAAAATTATGACAAATCTTACATGTCACTCAAATGCATAAAGAAAATGTGCTGCTTGTCCCACTCTGGTTCGAAACACTACACTTCAAACAGTGAGATCATGATAAAAATAGCCAAAACCTGCCACGTGACTCAAAGCTCCTTCTTCTTTCCTTTTGCTTTGTGAAAACACACCTTTTTTTCACTTGCAGAATAATTTTAATTTTCCATCTGAGCCACAGGTTTTCTTCAACCTAATGAAAACATACATGGTGTGAGAAAACAGGCAATCTCCTCATTCCATCTAAAGCTCTGTTTTAAATAAGGATGGTGGTCTCACTACAAACAACTCATTCCCAACGGCGTCAGGCAGCCCCGGGGACTCCCGTGAGACAGGCGAGTTCACCAGCCACCCTGCTGCCGTCTCAGGAGAGAGCTGTGAACAGCGAGCTCCCTCTCCGGGGATGCACGTGCTCAGGATGACACAGTGCAGATGGAGAGAAAACAGAAAATCTGCGTCTCCGGCAGGTCTCTGAACACAGCTCCTGCTTCTCCAGCTGCCCAGGAGCCACGTGTCGCCCGGAGGCTCAGGAGCTCTCTAACTCCAGCCGGTGGCTTCTAATCATTCAGGAGCTCCTATCGGGCTCTAGGCTCTAAAACCTAAAATGTATTTAATGGAAGGAAGAGCTGTGTTTTTGAAGAAACATAAAGAAAAATAGTAGGAAAAATGTGTAAGTATTGAAGAGGGTAGGAGCGGCACAGAATGAAATGAAATAAAAGCCAAAACAAATGTTTACCAACTTTTAAATAACCATGCCATGCGTTACCCCGCAGGCAGACCCCATACTGAAGAGCATAAAACCAAACTATAAAAAGGCAGTAGACAACTGGTGTTTATACTGCACAGTCTGCCAACCCTTTTAGCCACTGTCACAGAAAATCCTCACAGAAGCGTGATGTTGGTCACCAGAGGATGCCCGCAGGAGTGGCTGAAGATCAATAACTGAGGGAGGGTGCAAGGCAGCCAGCAATTCAGATCCAGATCCGGTTACTGGAGCTGTGCCAGGGAAAAGACTGCCTCGGGAGTGGGTGGAAGGTCCAAACCCCTCGCCTGCCAATGTGTGACTCCTGCACCTCCTGCAGCCCGGCAGCTCCCAAGGCACATCCTTCAGCAGCCGCCGGGTTTCCCAACCCAAAGCCAGTCCCTGGAAGCGAGTGGGTGGAAGGTCCAAACCCCTCGCCTGCCAATGTGTGACTCCTGCACCTCCTGCAGCCCGGCAGCTCCCAAGGCACATCCTTCAGCAGCCGCCGGGTTTCCCACCCCAAAGCCAGTCCCTGGAAGCCAAAAGCACAGTGTCTTTTTCCTGATTTCTACCGCTTTTCAATTTTCTGGAAGATGCGGACTAGATTTTTGCAGCCTGGCTTCACTTGCAGCAGTCCCATACTGCTTGACCTTTTGCAAACAGTTTTGCCTTGGGGAATGAGGGAAATTTATTTATTTGGCAGTTTGGGCAATACGGGTGGCAACTGCTAAGCAAAGAAACTACGTGTGCAGCCAGCAAGGGGAGGAGACTGCAGACTATGCTGTTCTAGATAAATATCAATTAAGTGAGTATGTTCTATTAACCCCAAGATCTGGCTCTTTTCTTCCTTCACTTCAATCCAAAATGCTTAAATTTTTCAAGAAAGGAACATTTTGGGGTTTTTTTTATGTTTATCATCACTGCAATCAGCTTTCAGATGGGAAATAGGAACAAGTAACAGAATTGTATTGCCTCTCTGTGGATATTTTGTCCGTTCACAGCACGTAGCTGTCCACTGTATGCAACACATCCCCTTAACAGAGCACGCTGCTGGAGAACGGTGAGACAGGCGTGCCAGGGGCAGAGAGCTCTGCACAGCGCACTCCATGGGTACTGCTGCAGGATGGGGGAGAAGCTCTGTGCTCTCCATCACAGTAGTGGCTGTATTTACCCTGGACCTTCATCCTCAGATCCAACCCCCACCACTGGAGGCAACCAGTGATTTAACATCTTCCCTTTTCTGACATCTATCAAAGGAGCCACCAGCACTCCAAACATGAACTATCATGCTGAAAAGGCCCCTGAAAGAAAGACAGGGAGTGCAGACAGGCAGCAGCTCCCCTCCTATCACCACAGCTGCCCACGTTCTGGCCAGAGAAGTGCCACAGGTCCCCAGCTGAGCACTTCTCTTTGGGAATATGACAGTGCCAAGGACCATCCAAAATAAGAGTTTATTCTTCTGCTCGGCAACACTGAAGGAGAAGGGGACACTGATGCAAGTCACATTCTGAAGGAGGTGTACCTTGGACAAAACCCCTCCTTCCTCCCAGTACAACTTCAGGTACAACAGATGCACATGCTGCCAAGAAGAGAGAAGAACTGCTATTGCTACCTCCCACCTTGCCCCCACCCAAGTCAAGGACTGCACAACAGCTCAATACTCCAAACTTACGAGCTCTGCCAGAAGCAGCACAACCTGTATGGCATCTCCTTAGTGGAACCCCAGGCACAGCAGTGTAGTCACCTCCTCATGGTATTAGGGGAGAGGGACAAATCCAAAGCCACAGAGCAGATGCAGGAAAAGAGCTGTGAAGCCCCATTCAGTGATGATGCTGTTTCCACGAGGAAAGGGCAGAAAGACGCTCT
>NW_010401960.1:54278-61483 GCF_000710305.1 Buceros rhinoceros silvestris
CTCTTCCCCATCACACCAGGAACCAGACAGCACCTCATCCCTGAGCATATGAACGGTTCAGGTCATCACCCTGTCTCCAAGACCATGGCTTTGTCCCCCTGTCACTCTTAGCCAGGACATTCTGGAATGAGCATGGGACAGCAAAGATGTCCAACAGCTGTCAGGGTGCAACCAGCCGAATTTTCAGGCTTTCAGAGAGCCCCAACTGAGTGCTTGGAACAAGCACATGGTTGTTTGTCTGTGCTGCAGTGTGGGGGCTGGAAAAGCCAGAGTGGTCTGCCTGAACAGTGAATACCACAGTCGTGTTCCACGGCTCTCTAGAAAGCTGCCTTCTGGCTTGCCATTTTAAAAATGTGTCGTAGCTGCTATTTTCAGAGCCAGTACTATCAAAAAGCTGAAGCCCCACAGCCCTGCCACCATCATGCAAAAATTCAGTGCCCACATTGACTCCGCTCAGAAAGCAGAAATCCCCCTTTAAAAATAATTTATTCCACGAACCCCTGCTAGTGGCTTCCGCTAGGTGAGGAGCACAAAGTGTGTCCATGGCTCTACTACGGCTTTTAATAGAGATGCAAAGTAAAACCAGCCTCTGGAAAGGCTGAGTTATTTCGGAATTCTGCTACATGTCAAAACAGGGCAAAGGTAAAACAACAGATGTAGTAGTTTGCTTTATGCTCAGAAAGGGTAATATATTCATCTGAAGAACACTGTGTTAGCTAGGGAATGTCTTAAAGAGAACAGAGAATAACGATACCGCTTGCTGACAGACTGCAGTGACTGCAGCCCAGGCCCGGAGTTGATAATTTTGGTACAGATCACTTCACAAAAGACCTCCAGGATGAAGGCACACTACTAATGCAGCCACGGCAATGATGCACACAGAGCATATGCGTAAGTATGTGCACTTAAAGGTTAGTTCTTTGGAGCTGCATTCCCTGAGCTGCTCTCTTCTGTATCCCCGGTCACCTTCTGCCAAGCCATGGAACTTCCAAATACGAAACGGATGTCAACCTCTTACATGTTTTCCTTGTTAAAATTCTTGCTTCGATTCTAATAATAATAAATCACAGCTTGGCTTCAACTGTGTGGGAGTAGGAAACTCCCAGAAATAATGTGCACGTGACTGTTCAGAGGGATGGATCAAATAGAACAAATGCCAGAAAGTGGAACAAATGCCCACCTGGCCACCATGCTATCTGGCAGGTCATGGTGTGCCCATGTGGGGAAGGGAAAAAATGAAAGAGGATAAGCCCAAGTGAGTTTGCACTTGTTCCCCAACATAGTGGGACTCATGATCACGTTTGTCTCACAGGAGCGAGATTCTTACAACCTCTTCAGCTCCCACAGCAGCTCTGCTCTCCACACTGCCTGAGACAAGTTATTGACTTTTTTTTTAATAGATATCTTATCTGTTAAAATATGCAGTATCTGGTCTACTGAAATTATTCTCAATTCATGCTGAATTCAGCAAAGCAAGGAAGAAAGGAAGGAAGAAAATCTTGTCTTCATTTTGGTATTTTTGGAACTCAAGCTTTTGTTTCTTTATTTCAAAGTAACATATCATTTAGAAGTATACCTGAAAGTTACAGAAAAATACATATATAAAAATCCTCTCAATTAAGTGGCACCTTTTTTTTTCCCCAAAAAACCCCCAGTTACATCAGTCAATGAAAAACGGATTTATATGGATCTTTTTATTTTATGGGGACGGAAAATAATCACTCATGAACCTCTTTTTGCCCGACCTTTCCACTTGGCTGGTGATGGAGGAATCATTTGTATTGCTCTAATGGTGAACTTCCTCTGCTGGCTAACGATTTTCATGGCTCCTACAAGCACAGCTACCCCTGAGGCCTCAGGGAGAGATGATATCCATCCCTCTAGGAGGCTGGATGACTTCCACAGATTTTCTTGGCATAAACCACATCCAGCAACCATATCCAGTCCAGAACTAGTACAAAGTGGCTTACTGACTGACACGCTCACCCACAAGCTCTGTTGCAAAGCAGGCTGGCAGCTGAGTTTTCCATGCTCTGAAGTAAGCCGAGAGCTTACTTACAGTTCTGCCCCAGATTTTAGAGCCAGAGAGCTTGGGGTTGCTATCTGAGCGCCCCCCTAGTAACCAAACTCAGACACACACCGTGACAGTCACCACATCTGCAAGTCACGAACATGTGTGATACCACCCCCAGGGATCAATTTGATAAAGTGAAACCCATCTGCCGAGCTGTCATGAGCAGGAGGGAGCCTCTTCCCCTCTCCTGACTATTTTGGCATTCATTAGCACCGGTGGGTGCAGGAGGAGCTCACAGCACCAACGGCAGACCTCTCCGATGACAGATTGCCCAAACCAGGGGGGGACACGCACTCTGAAGGCTGCGTCCCTTCCCCATGACATTCTCCAGGCTCATGTTTGGCTGGCCACTTGGCATACATGCCCTCATCTCAACTAGCAATTCTCAAAACTCTTGCTGGCCAGGTGATGACAGGATTTCCAGCCACTTCCATTCCCTTCAGCCAGCCCTAGAGATGGGGCACAGCACAAAATCCTGTGGAGGGGCAGGTAGAAGAATGTGATGGATCCCCCTTGGCTGGGCGCACACCTGGACGTGCACACACCCATGCTACAGAAAAGCGTGTGGATCCGGCCTGAATCCTACTGCAGACAGGAGCTACGTGCCGAGATAACGCAGCCAGCATCAGGACACCGTAGCAATGGCGGGGCTGCAGTCCAGAGGGTAGGCAGATATTACAGCTGTTCTGAGATGAAGCACTCCACAAACGCAGGCGAGGACTACAACACATTCAACGGGGAGCTAAAGAGGTGGTTTTTACCGTGAGCTTCAATCATCATTTTCCCCCTGCATGAAATCAGAAAGGACTTCAGGATTTAACTCGGGGAATTTAACAGCTTGCAGAGATGACAGACTTCTGAAATGTTTTAAATGAACCTCCAAATGAACAAGTCCTTCTGTGTCCTTCAGCTAAAGTTGCTCTTGTATTCTACTTATACTGCTGCAAAAATGTCTACATACATATATTTTAAATTCCAAATCTCCATTTATTATTCAAAACAAGAGACACTGCAAAGGGAAACCATGTTTTAAGTTACTGCTTTTTTTCTATATGTGAGCCATTTCCTTCATTTTGGAAGAAGCCTTTAGATCTCCTTAAGGAAAAGCATCCTTTCCCTGAAGGAGCACAAAATATATACCAGACAGGGGGAAAAAAAAAAGAAAAAAAAAATGCAGAATTTTTTTCTTTTTCGTGGGGTAAAAAACCTGTTTGGCTGAGCTCCACATTCTCAGCTGAAAAATCATCTACAGAACGCCCAAAGGGACAGAGATGATGATACATGGTTCCTGGCACCACCTGACCCAAAGCTGCCTGAATTCAAATATGATTTCCCCAAGTAACGACATCCTTTCAACAGACTTTGCTCAGATAAATTTCCAGCAACCCCCCCAGACTCTGTGCCTGATGTTCCAGTCTGCTTCCCTTTGTACAAGGTACCCAAACTCCTCAGAGTGGTCGTTCAGTGGCCATGGCGTGACGGAAGGCCACCTCTGCCCCAGCTCTTCGGTGTGAGTTTTGCCTGAGAAGATGGTCAGTGAAGCAACGATGTCAGCTCTCACAAAGAAGCTGGATTCACCAGTCCAAGGTTTCCAGCCTGCTAGAAAACAGGAAGGATATGAAGAAGAAAGAATGCAAAGAACGTGAAGAAAGGATGTGAAGAAGGGATGTGCCTAGAGGCTTTAATTCAGCCACAAAGGGGATGAAACTATTTTATTCAACCATTTGTTGGCAGAGAAGTCATGCAGCGAGAGCTGCTTTGTCTAGCCTTCTGCATTCAGCTCTTGGATCTATCATTCTCTGACGGAGGATCCATCTCTCGAACCTGTACCAAAAATCCATGCCATACAGCAACTTCTTTTGAATCCTCTATCGAGTTACTATGGTCAGAGCAAAATACGTAATTTAATCTTTTCTAACTCTACCTTATACATATAACTGTACAGGTTCTGTTCAACACACATCTTTTGCTTGAAACCTGCACATTTGCAGCCAATGACCCATATTAATTCACAATAATGGGATTCAGCCCACATGTCCAGGTTTTCACCTTAGCCCACAGCACTCAGTGTCCTTATTTGGCCTGTCTTAAACTGAAGTGTCACCTTAGAGGCAAACACGTGCAAGAGATATAAAAGAGTACAGTGACTGCATGTGAGAGAGCCACCTTTGCCCATCAAAAAGGCAGATGAAACAAGCGCTTCTTTTACAACATGGTGCTTATGGCAACCAACAAACGAGGTGTTTCTGCATTCTGATTTCCCTAGGAGTTGGTAGCTTTGATTACACAAGATGTCCCTGTGCGGACCTGGTTCCCCGTAGCTTGCCAAAACCTGCAACTACTCGTGCCTACCACCAAGCGAGCCTGAACTGCTACCGGCTGCGAATTGTCCCTTCCCATACAGGAGCAGAATTTCACTCTCGCTTCGCGCAGGCTGTAAAGTGGAGCACAAGATGCCAACCAGTGCAAAGTTACTCCGCTCATACACATTTTTACTGAATATTAGTTACAGAACTGTTTGAGTCACATATTAAAAATGAAGCTCACACTGTTATTTTTACAAAAGCAAGGAGCAAAGGGAACGTGAACCATCATCAGAGTTGTATTTCCGCAATGGTGCAAGTTGCTACAGCTCTGCCGTGGCCGCATTGTAAGCTCGCTGGCAGCATCAGGAATTAGGTCTCTGTGTCAAGTAACTGCTCCATGCGTTGGTCTCGCCTTCTGTAAATGGGAAGAAACCAATCCATCTGGTAGAGCTCACTGAGTACTACAGATGAAAATCACTCTGTAAATATGAGGTACTTTGACAGTTACTCCCCATGTTTAAAAAGGTAAAGATAGCTCCCCTAGCACTGTACTGTTCTGTACTCCTTTTGAACGTGGATGCTTCTCGCGTTCTTTTCACCAACTTGCAAACTCCTGAGACTGCACATCATTAAGTACTGAGGTTGTGGGCCACTGCACGATGAATGCACTTTTCTTTAAACCATCTTCAATTCATTTGCATGTCATTTTCTATGCAGAAGAGTGACTCTGCAATGAATAAGTTATCTGGGCACAATATACTCCCTGAATAAACAATCCGAGCAGCGGCAAACCTGCGGCATGCTGCCTCCTGAGCAGCACACACAAGTCCAGGAGTAAGACATACTGATGAAATAAATCTGTTTAAAAGATGGATACAGGGAAGCAGATGCAGTCTATAGCCTAGGAAAGGACACTTGAATTTTTTTCAAAGTAACTTTATTCCTCAACTTTCTTTTTATAAACTGGATACAGGTACACTGGTTACAAGTGATTGAGTGACAGCTCTAAAGACTCAACAGTTCTATTTTTACAGCACTAAGTAGAATTGATGCTTCTTCTGAGTCAATAAAAAGTTCTCCTTAAATCACTCTGGTCTGTAAGTTATTGAACACCTTCCTCAGCATGAAAGTCCATGCAAGTTGAGGGTGTTCTTCACGGGCATTTAGTGAGTTCAAAGAAAGCATAACTGGACCTGTGCACTGGGACCATTGTGGTAGGATGAACAAAGTGCTTCACCAACCCCAACCTGCTGTAAAAGTCACTCAAAATTTAATGAGACAAAGCATCTTGAAGTCTAGTAACAGGTCTAGACTTCCCAGCCCCTTTAGTCCTTGAGGAACCTCATTTAATAGCAGATGGAAATGGGGAGGAAAGCAGAGTGGGAAAAGATTTGATCAGTGAGATTCCCAGGTCCCAGTCTTGATACTACAAGAGTGATTCCTGAGAAAAAATGACGATACTTTCAGGGCAAGAGCCATCTTTTGGTCTGGGCTCACCATACATAAGATGGTGCAGCAAGTATGGAAGACAAAAAAAAAAAGGCAACTTTTTTCTCTTTTAATATTTCAAGTCATGCTGGATTTCAGATAATTTACATCCTCTTTTGGTAACTGTTTTAAAACAGACCGTTAAAGATACTGGCTTTCACAGCTTAACCCAGCACTGCAAGTCTTGAAGCATTTTGCTAGCCAAATATAGTCCCTGCCTCACAAGGCTCTGGGGTGCTGACAGCAATCCAGAGTAATTATTCTTCCCCCTTTGCTGACAACAGTAAGCAGCCTCCTGTGATGAGAGGCTTCCCCCTCTATTTCTTTTAATTCCTCACTTGAGTACAGACACGTACTTCAATCTACAGACCACAAGAGCAGCTCTCAGCTGGCTCTGACACCTTGTTGAAGTCCCAACTGACAGACTTAACCAGTGGAGAAGAGGCTTCATGAAGAGACTAATCAACAAACAGAATACCACTGCATACCAACGGGAGGATTACACAGGTTGATAGCACATCCCAAAGAGCTGAGTAAACGAGTATCACTCTTTTATAATCATGATACTAATGGACACTTGAGAAAAGTACATGTTCACAGCAGCTTCTCAAACCAATTTCTGTTTTCTTACCTCAGTAGTGCTTTATAGCAGGAAGAAGAAAATTAAAATTCCACTGAGAAATCATGGCATACCTACTCTTGCGGGGTACTGAGTTCTCACGCCTACCAAGGGTGGCTGAGAGCACAAAGCACCGCTTAGAACCGCAACTGTGGGTGGTGGGACTTCACAGAAATGTGAGCAACATGTACACTAGGGCTGAAGTTTTCCATAAGGAACCAAGACTGAGCACATACATGCACAAAAAGATAAAGGAAAGAAAGAAAAGAAAAAGACTAGCCTAAAAAGCATTTCTAGGTGTGTAACAGTCGTGCTGCCATCTGGAAAGCTTTCTAAACTAATGGAATTCCCCGGGCAACTATGCTCATGAAGTAGCACTTGATGGATCTAGTTATCAAATGGCACAATTCTAATTAATCCTCAGTTTATCGATTTCCTTGACACTATGCAGAAAATAAGAGGAGACTGCTTAAAAAGCTTATCTACAGAGAGGTGGAAAAATACAATTCTGGGTTAAGCTAGCACAGATTAAGCGGCTGGGTATCTCCTGCCACAGGACCCACTTTGCTCACGCTTCGGACAGCGGCGGAGGGGTGCTGGTGACAGGTCGATGCCCACCCATCCCACCAGCCCACAGAAGAAGGCCCGCCAGGACCGTGGCGAAACTTGAGCGGGGAGTAAGCCTGTCCCCAGAGGGTACGCGGCGGTGCCGGTAGAG
>NW_010401961.1:0-5308 GCF_000710305.1 Buceros rhinoceros silvestris
CGGTGTCCCCCAGTGACATCACAGAGATCCCTGAGGCTGCCCCCCAACATGGCAATGGGCAGCACAGTCATATAATGCAGGTGGGGAAGCCCAGTGGCCTCCTTGTCGCCAAGGGAATGGCCTGACTGGTCTTCTCCAAGGGCTGTCAGGGAAGAATGACTCATTCCTTGTCAGCAATGGGAAAGCCCCAGAGCTTGGAAGGAACCTCTGGAGGTCCTCTTGTCCAACTCCCCTGCTCAAGCAGAGCTGCCTATAGCCAGCTGCCCAGGACCATTGCCAGGTGGCTTTTGAAGATCTCCAAGGGTGGAGACTCAGCCAGCTCTCCAGGCAACCTGTGGCATTGCTCCACCATCCTCATAGTCAAAAAGTGATTCTTGAGGAACTTCCTGCTTTTCCATTTGTGTCCATTACCTTTTGTCGCTGGGTAGCAGTGGCATAGAGCCCTGGTCTGTCTTCTTTATACTCTCCCTCCAGGCATTGGTACACCTTGAAGGGATCCCCCCTGAGCCTGCTCTTCTCCAGGCTACGCAGCCCCAGCTCTCTCCTCCCTCAACTGTCTGGCAACACTCCTCCTAATGCAGCTCAGGACACTGCTGGCTACCTTGGCCACCACAGTACGTTGCTGGCTCGCTTTCCATTTGGTGTTCATCAGGAACCCCTGATGATCAGAGGTCCTCCTCTGCAAAGCTTCTTTCCACTTAGTCACTCCCCAGCATATACTGGTGCATGGACTTGTTCCTCCCCACCTGCAGGACTTTGCCATTGCAGAAGTTGAACTTTAGCCACTTGAGGTCCCTCTGGATAGCAGCACAACCTCTTGTGTACCAGCCACCCTTCCCAGTTTGGGGTCATCAGTAAGTTTGCTGAGGGTGCCCCATCATCCAATCAATTAACGGAAATGCTGAAAAATACTGGACCCAGTATTGACTCCAGGATACACACATAGCTGCTGGCCTTCAACTGCTGCCTCAGCATGGCAGGAAGTCTGAGGTGATGGTCTTCTCTGATTTGCTCAACAGAGTGCTTATATTGACACTGCAGCCACATCATGTGAAGTTCCTTAGCTTTCTCCTAATTTCTTACCCTGTGTGAATAGCATTTCCTGATAGCAGAAAGTTTGTTCCTGCCTTGCCTAGGTACCCAAATGTAGCCTGGTTGGAAGGGGAATAGTAAGTTAGCGAAGCTGTAATTTTTAAAAATTCATTCTGATACAAAGGAAAAGTGGTGAAACACTAATTCGTTTGGAGTAACTTGGTGGTGTGAGCTGAGGAGGAGGTTGAGAGCAGAAAGGAGGCCGCTGTGTCACTGGGCATAGATAGAATTTTAGTGGTAGCATGGAAAGTGTTTGTTATTAGGAGTACAAGAAGCTGATCGTGTGCTGTGAACTGAGGTGGGCAGTGCAGGTTTTGACCTGAACAGAGTTAGGATAATCTTTTCTGAATGACCGGATTGCTGTTTTGAAGGTGTTGAGGAGAGAAAAGGTGGTAGAGTTACATTAAGGGGAGAGCATTGAAGTGCATGCTACTACAGTAAAAAGCAGACCAGAAAATAGAAATGATTTTCTGCATGGTAAGAGAAAAAGACCTGGGCAAGGACAAAAGGTGGAGCACAAGTATAAATTGCAGAGGGGTAGGTGAACGTTCCTGTAGAAAAGGGGGCCTTTACATATGGAGTACTGCTGCATTAGATCCAATATAAGAGTAAGAAGCATCTCAAGAATTGTGAAAAATTCCAGTGGTCCTTTTCTAATGATCTGTCTTTGGAGAAGGAAAAAGGTTTGGTTTGGCAAAGGGTTAAAGGCATCTCTTTCCTGCTTATGACAGGAAAAAAGGACGGGCTGAGAGTTCCTTATGAAAAATAAAGGAGCAACGTCCACTGTCAAAAGAGAGAGAAGAGTGAAAGAAAGAAACTACATACATACATACCTCCAGCTCCACTGGTTATTCAGTGTGAGGTTGGAAAAAAACAGCTCATGGATGAATTGCGAAGTTACAAGCATCCTAGCACTGGCTGATTTGAAGGAGAAAAAGAACTCTGATACGTCCTTCAGTACACAGCAGGAGGGCTGAAAAAAATAACTCCAGCACTAAAACGTGGGAGGAGGATACCAGTTTTGTGGTTAGTGGTAATTGCTACTCACCTTGAAGTATCACTTAAAATTATTTTTCTCCTCTTCCCATTTTCCCCACCACTCTCAAGCGTTTCAGTAGGAGATGATGAAGATTATAAGCACAGTTTTTAGTCATGGTGAATTGGACTGTATTTTTACTTTATTCCGTTGTGGCTGTTTCTTATCGCCTGAAGTGACGGTATGAAGGACAGTATCCTACAAGAGAAAAGCTGTACTGAGGTAACAAAATTCTTCAAGTAACTAAGCCATTTATCAACAAGCTTGAATTTTTTAACATGAAAATTGCTACAACTTTATAAGAAAAAGCTGATTCAGTTCATTTTATATTTAAACGTATTCCATAGTTTTCTGAGAACTCAAAGGCTTTGACAACTTTTCTCTTCCTGCTCCCTCCAGACCACTAAAGTCTTCAGGAAAATCCTAGCCTGTTAAACTGAGATTTTGCTACTGACCTGAGTGGGCTACTCTTGCAATAGGTAGGTTATTGTGGAAGTGCAAATGTGCAACAGTTTCTTTTGGGGGGAAAAAAAATAGATGTTTTTTCTAATATTGATCAGAGAAGAGAAGTAAAAAAACCAAAAAACCCCTGCAACTTCAAGATGTCATCAGTATATAGTGCATTAGGTGAAGAAAGGACAAAATGTGTTATTTTCTGTAAACTTTACTAATGTGCCATGGAAACTAAGAAGAAAGCAGAAATAGTGAATTTGCTTCCAAATGCAAATCATGACATAATTTCATTATCTAATAATGTTTCTTACATGTGGCTCTTATCTCAGAGGTCAGGAAATTTCAGATATTTAGACTAGGTATCACTATCTCAGGTACCAGACAGTTGGGGGTAAAAAATAATCACAGAATGAACAGTAATCCTTTCCAAGGCCATCAGAAACTAGCAGGTCTACTAATGTGGCTCCTGGGTTGTGAGGCCCAGACTAATGGCCTGTTGAGTCAGCACACTACTTCTCTTCAAATGCTTTTCCTGGCTGATGTGCGTGTTGCTGGTATTATTTCTTTGTTCTTTTTCTTTTATTTCATTAGTACAATAAACTGTCTGGATTATGTCCAAGTTTAGATCTGTTTAATCTCACCACAAAGAGACAAACCTATTATGGTACAAGGAGATTAGTGTCAAAAGAAACACAAAGGTCATCCTTTGTGCTGATTGTGAAAAATTGTGTATATAGACACAGAAAGAGAAGTATGCACATAACCACCAGTCAAGTGGTGCATTATCTGCACAAAATGCAGATACCTGCAGGGAAGCAACATTGCAATATTCCCCAGCTGCTTCTGGTTTTCTTTAGGAAACCTGGGTTTGGGTTTGCTGGCAGGGAGGGAGCAACAGTGTATTCCAACAGGATCTCTGCTGACAGGACTGGGCATGTAAGATTGCATTTGGTCCGCTGGAGGAATGCAGCTGTAGGGCTCAAGAAGGGAAACTGTAGATACTGTGAAGAAGCAGTTATCTAAGTGGGGAGATGTCAACTTCTAAGCTAAAGTCTGCTAGGCAGAAAAGTGAAAACAAGATCCTTCTTTTACTAAAATCTTCTCCTCTGTTGAACTTTTCTCACCACTGATACTTACCAAGCCATGAGCAGGGAAGAATGAAACCTAGCAGGTGTTTGTTTCTAGCTGGCATTTTCTTCATGTTGCCCTAAGATTCTACTACGAGTGATCTCCTCTGCTTAGGAATACTGGGATTCAAATGTTGTTAGAACTCAACTAATGCTCTAAAATCCGTATTTTACAGTTTGCCCAAGTGCTTTCTCTTAACAGTAATTTTTTAACTGTGGCAGATTCTGGTTGTGAGTTTTTTTCATGATTCCATGTTAATCACAACACTTGAAATGCAAACCAGCTTTAAAGTCAGTTTTGTAGCCTGAGGTCAAAGAACAACTTGCTTCTGTTCTATTTAATCAGCTAGAAAAGGACTATCTTCAGTGATATATCATGTGGAGGACCCCGCGTACTTGGACTCTTGTGACTACAGGTAACAGCAGTCTTCTCCCTTGTTCTGCTTATAGGCTGGCCTTGGCAACCTGAAGAGCTCCTGAAGCAGATGCCAGTCTTAGCCACTTTATGGACTCTCCTTGTGTCAGTTTGCCTCTGTGCATTGCCTTGCTGTCTCAAGAGCTCCATGAAGGTTGCTCAGATCCAGTCTTAAATGTGTAATTTTATCAAAAAGAATTTTTAAGAGATGAGACTTTCTCTGACCCTTTAACTTGATAGCTGGAAACAAAGTATGAAAAACTGGATCTGCCTTTTCAACCGGTGTTTAATTGTTCATTAGTACCAAATTTTCTTTAGAGATGACTTGAAAGGATCCAGATAGGGCTGAGCTGTCTGGCCATTAAAACCTGCCTATCCCATTTTCTGAGTTACTAAGAAAAGATTGAGGTGAAATTTCTGCTTCTGGAATCTGGGCTGTAGATACAGTCAAGCTTGCCGTGGCATCAGTGGTTGAAACAGAAACTCTTATCAATGAAACTGAAATGCATGAAATCACCAGAACTCCTGATGCAGTTCATCTTTGTTGGCAGAGCCACTGAGTAGTACAGATTTAAAGCCGAATGGATGCCACACTAGAACAGAGCAGCAGTCCATGTACCCCTTATGCTGTCTCAGAAATGGAAGAAGGAGAAGCTGTGAAGGGACAGCTTGCAAGCCTGACTTGTGGTCGTCCTTTCACCTAGTAATTCCCCAACATCTGCAAGAGTTACATTAAATGTAATTCTCTGTATTCTGTAAGACAGAGAAGCTGAAAACAAGAAAATAATTTGAATTCTCCATTTCTAGGTCCGGCATTCATGTTCCAACTTCCCATGAAATCAAACACTAATAGATGAGAAATCATTTTTATGTTGTGATTTTGTGGTGTGCTTGTACTTACACAGAGCGGTCAATGCTATTTATTGGAGCCCTATACTAGTTTGACTGATGGCATATGGATTGTATTCTCCTCCACAGCATTTCATTTCCTTCAAAGTACTGCTCATTAAAGTCTAGTTTTTAATTCTTTTTTCCTTATAACTGGTCTTAGCGAGGGCTGTAATTATTCAGTCAATGTTAAATAACAATATTTCTCCCTCTCAGAATGTATTAGTTTACAAACACAATTAAAGCCTGATTTATGGCTGCATGGGTGAAACTGGGTGGGCACTGTGCTCAGCAGGG
>NW_010401962.1:0-13322 GCF_000710305.1 Buceros rhinoceros silvestris
GGTTCCTCCATGTTGAACCCAGGACACCTGCGTTACCCTTCCTTACACCCCCACGACTGCTGCAGGTTTTCATCTAGTCAAAATAAAACTAAAAAGTGCTTTGAGCTGTCTGGTGGCTGCCCAGTGGACCTTGAATGCAACCACCCTCAGAGGCAAATTTGCATCTTGATGATTTGGTTTTGAAATGTGCCTGTTGAACCGTCCCCTGCGGTTCGCAGGCGGGACCGATTCAGCCCCAGCAAGAGGGAGACGCGGGCACCAGCTCCCACCACCACGCATGGTCTCCTCCGGAGCAGCTGCTTGAGAAACGCTCGGCACAGTTGCTCTCCCTTCCCTGCCCCGTAGCTGCACCACGAGGGAAGGGGCAGTCGGTTTGGCTGCTCCGTTCGGGCAGGTCATGCAGGAGCCTCGCTGAGCGCGGCAGATGCTCCGCAGGCTCCTTGGAGCCCAGGGGAGCTGCCTCTAACGGATGATTTGGTTTTGCTTCTTTGCACGCCTTGGCAGGGCAGCTCAGGAGGAGAAACCTGGAAGCCAGCTGCCGGTTCCAATGTTTTGAGCACCAGTGCCGAAGGGAGGGCTGTTACTGCTGCCCTGCCTTGTGCATTTACCCGAGGTCCCCCAGTGCCAGCAGGAGACCATCACTCTGTGGGCTTCCATCATCCCTTCTTCCAACACCTAACAGCCCGCTGCGGCCTCAGGCTGAGCGGAAAAACAATCCTTCACCTTTCTCCGATCTCTTCTTCCCCGGGGAGACCTCAAGGAACAGGCTGCAGTTTGTCTCAGCCTTACGTAAACCCATCCAAACAAAACCCCACCAAACCAACAACCTTCTGCTGGCGCGCTGGCGGTCCCTTCATCTTCTCGGAGATGCCCCAGGACCGAGAGGATTTGGGGGCATCAGGGGGGATAATAAAATCGACAGCTGAGAACAAACCAGAGGGATAACAAAACAGTCCTGAACGAACCGAAAGGCAGTGCCGAGCTCCTGCTGATAGAAAAGTTGAAGGCTTATCTTTTAATTAGGTTAAATGAAGAAATCTTTTTGGTTTGCTTTGTGTTTAGCGTAACGTTGTCTTGAAGGGAAATGCTTAGAAATTAAAGGTTTTCTAAATTAGGTTAAATTAAGATACCATTCTTAAAGAAGACAAAACATTGTCTTCAAGGTAAATGTTTAATTACATTTTTAAAACAGTTTAGTCTGTGTATTAAGCCGATCGAGAGCCCAGTCTCTGTGCGTGACTCTGGTTCCAGACATAAACCAAATAAATTGAGAAATTGGTATTGAAGGAGTTAGGAGGCAGGGTGTAATTACTGGAAAGACGGGGGTCTTGCTGCATTATGATTCTTGGTTTTAGCAAGACTGGAAGAAATAATTTTGAGAAAATTACTTTTTTTATGGCCATAAGAAAAACAGAATTTAATATCTACCTTCCTGTGAGGAAGAAAACTGCAGAGTGATAGATAATACCCGAGGCAAAAGAGTTTGGCCAGATAATTACGCTCAAGCCTCCAGCCTATCTTTTAAAGCAGGTTTGATTTTTTTTTCCCCTTCCACGGTAGAAAATGCTGCTATTCTGCAGGAGCAGCTGGGATGTCCCCCCTGTGCTGGAACAGGTCTTCCCCAGAAAGCCCTCTCCAGTGCCCAGAACTGCTCAAACCCGTGAGTTTTAGCCATTGCAGCAATGAAAGGACAGAGCAGGCGGGTGGAAGAGGGTCTCTGTGTTACACAGACAGCATTAACGCAGCTTTGCAACAGAAAAAGAAAAAAAAAAAGAAAAAGGAAACCACCCCATCAAGCCAGCCTTGTCTCACCGAAGGAGAAAGGGATGGTACATTTAACTGCATTCTGAAAACCGCACAGCCTCGGCGTGTAACCCAGGTGCATAAACTTTGGTGATAGCTACTACAAAGTGTAGATAGTGCCAACACAACCTGCTGGAACTGCTGGCGTTCGGAAGGAAGGAAGCCTTTCCCTCCGGAAGAACAAGCACAGCGTTTGGCAGAACAAGGTGCCATCCTTCAGCACAGGGTTAAAGAGGATTGCTGACGCTTTACTGTGGCATGGAGCCTAATTTGCAGCTTGGCGTGGGATGGCTGCTGGCTCTTCCCGCCCCAGGCTCTCGTGATGCGTGGCCCAGTGGGGAACGTTTCGGGGAGGACAAAGTTTCTGAGGCATCTTCCCTCTCTGAGCAGCTCTAGGCTGCTTTTCCCCTCCTGCAAGCAGCCTTCAAACAGATGTTAGATGTTGTAAGATGTATGTAGGCTGTCAGCCCACTGCAGCGACCCTCGGTTTATCTGGTTGGGATCAGACAAGGGGGAATCTACACATTTAAACCAGATGATACGTTACCCAAACAAGGGCCCTCTCAAAGCAGGGCTCATCTCCTCCTCGTGAGAGCGAGCAGAACTATCCCTGCTGGCCTGTAATGACTCAGGATGGACAAAATCTGTCTGGTATTGATTATTTTAAGGTTTTAGAAATAGAAGCAGAGGACATGAGGCTCCTGAGAAGCCCAGATAATTAGAACTTCGTTATCGGCTCTCTGAAGGTGGGTTGCAGTTCCGCAGCGTGTGTAATAGCTTGTTTCGAACCCGGGAGCATCTGCTGTTGCCTCATGTTACTTAAGGACCAGAGTGAAAAGCATGACTGCTCCTTAGATTAGACCTTGTGCTGAAGAGTTGCTGGGATTGTTTCGGTAGGAGGTTTTCTAATAAAACACCTGAAAAATGGTAATAAGAAGGTAACGGTAGTGATGTCCCCTGGGCACGGCAGATATATAGCCCAGATATTTCAGCCAGCAGAGTAAGTCCTCTCTAGCCAAAGCCTGGAGTACAGTGCGAGAAAATTAACGTATAGGGTAGATGATGAGGGTGTAGAAAGACATGCTTAAGGCATGGCTCTTTGGAGCAGCCTTCCTCCTCCTCCAAACGACCCCACCAGCATCTATTGTCCAGCTTGTGCTGCCAAGGAGGAGGTTTGTGGCCTCTAAGTACCAAGAACAAATGAACTAGTGATGGATTTTGCCCTGTTCTTGTTCAGTTTGCGCTGTGCAGGCACGCAACTTTCACGTGATCGTTTTCATGTGCTAAACCCATAAAGCAAGGGGGTATTGAGCCCCCCCATCTCTTTACCAGTCAAGAGAGAACGGCTGATGCCAGTGAAGCTGTTGTAGCAGCTACAGCCAAATTCAGAACACAAACGAGAGCGTTTCTAGCCCCAAAACCTCTGAATTGAGACGCCTCATCATGCACTGAGCTGCAGGTCTGACTGCTTTTCTTTTAATTCCACCTTCATACATACAAGATAATTATTATCTGAATTAAGACTCGCATTCAGGGACGCACAGAAGACTTGCTGAGAATTCAAATGGCCGCTCTCTGCTAGCAGGAGGGAGAAGTTTGCACAGCGTAAAACCCACCACCACCACTTCAGCCAGACTTGCATTTTCTAAGAAAAAGGGGAAAAGCCACTCACATCCGAGATAACAATCTGTTCTGTGTCTCTGCAGCCGGAACTGGGGAGGAACGGGCTTTGGCAAAAAGAGGAATCTTGCTTAATTATGGTAAAAGTCCACATCTCCACAACCTGACCTCTTCTGCGCCAGGGAAAATCTAAAACAGGATGGAAAATAGTGAAAAGCAGGAAGAGAGCATAAGGTGCATGGAGGAAAGAGCAGGAACCGTTCTGGTTTATTACTTTCTTGTAACACCAGGTGACTAATACAGCAGCTGCGCAAGCTTTTGTTCATTAAAATCAGCATCATCAGAACAACTGTGTTCCATTTTCCCTACTTAAGATAAGGGCCACAGGAATGCAATGGGGTTTTTTTGTTTCCCATGGGGAGCAGCAGCCTAGCTTAGATGGCTTCAGAAAGACCTGGAGTCAATCCAAAAAGCAGGGTGTAGAAGGTGCAGTGGTCCCCATGGCATCCTGGGGCATGAATTACCCTCTACTCTGTGGCAGTTCTTCATGTCAGGTTATTTGGAGCAGGAAGATGTCCCAGATCTCCCCTCCTTTTCAGGTAAAATCTGGCTTTTCAAAGTTTCCTAACAAGTCTGCAGACATCTGAACAATTTGGAAGGAAACCAGGAGCAACAGTCTCATCGCACATTGGTGGGGACCCAGCACAGCTCAGGAACGTGCCAGGGGATCCTATTTGACACAAGTCAGGAATTTTCCAGCCACAGAAGGAGCAAACCAGGATGACGCCTTTGGAAACTGCCAGGCTTCTTGGTAGTCACTACAGACTGGTTTTGTCATTAAAGAAAAATAATCTCCCAAAGGGTGAATTTCCATTTATTTGACAACCATCTGTGTAACCCATTGTCAGTCCCGAATGCAGAGACATCCTCGTACGTCTGCAGCACTCTCTGCTTTCCCCCAGATGTGATAATCTCTGTTCTCCTTGAAGGGCTGCGCTGGGTTTGCTCTGCCAACATTGAAACAAATGCACATTTCACAAACATCTTCTTTCATCGTATAAATATCTGCTGCTGCTGCTTTTTAAGAGTGGATTTCAAGGCAAGCCGGGAAATAATGACCAACATCTTCAACTGCTGGGAAGATTAATCATCATGTGGGAGCATGGGAGGAACAGCCTTTCTGTTCATCCTATTCATTGTCCACAGAGCAGAAGAGGAAAAAAAATTATTCTTTTTGTTCCACTCTGTGTTTTGGCCAAAGATGAAACACAGTTGTACATTTTCATTACCTGTCTCAGAGCTCTTATGGTTTGTGTCAGCCCCATGAGCAGCTTTGGACCATCTGAACTGTCGCTTCCGTTAAAAATGATGCCGCGAGGTCAGGGACATCGGCAGGGCTTCAGCAGAGTTCAACTCTGATGCTGAGTCTGGAGAGGATTACGCCCAAAGAGGGCAGTTTTAGGGGAGGATCAGTACATGAATTCTTCTCGGCTAATAGATAAGTGCTCCAATAGTTTAGGACAGTGATCTCCGTCCTGTGGTTAGCAGACCCTTGGGGTTAACGTACTGCTCTGAGTAATCCATAAAAAAATACTGAAAAACTGAAAAAATACTGAAAAAGTTCATAGAAACCGTATGGATATTACCATGGAGGACATTTGTTTTTAGGAGTCCACACATCAAAGACTAAACCCCACCAGTTTATGGAGGTTGCAAAGAGACTTGTCAAAACAGCTGTAACAGAACAAGCAGTCTTGGTTTCATCAGCAAGAGGTAAGAAACCTTGGGGACAGATTATTAACTAGAATTATTGGCCTTAATGGCAAGTGATAACTCCACAAGCCACGAAGGTCCTCTGGCCATTTGTTTACAGGTTGGACAAGTTACTGCCCAACACTGTTGTCTTTAGATTGGATTCTCTCTACCGCTGTTGAGGAAATCCTTGATAAACTCAGCGGATCAAACCTTCGACCCCTCTTGAATATTTTCCTGTGCTACTGAAGTGATGGAGAGAGATCCTGAACCTGCTGCAGCCACTCCCCTGCACATGGAAAATGAGAAACCTGCTCCATTACAGAGCAAGCACCTTCCTAAGGCAAACAGATCCATCTTACAGAGGAAAAAAACATTTTCCTGCTTCCCTTGGTGCCAAGCTCATTTCCCTTAAACTTCAATGCTTTCGAACTAGGCCATTATGAGCCAGGCCAAGAGAAATAAAGACACCTTAGAGCATTTGAATGGGATAACGTAAATATTTCCTTTATAGGGAAAAATAAGTACTTCCAAAGAGTTAAAAGTCATTTAAACTATGAGCTGCAATGAAAATTCCAGCTGATAGCCCTATATATTTGCCATCCTCGGGTGACCACTAAGGCTCTGTTCAAATCGTTCATCAACTGTCCAGTAACTTACACCAGGGGTGAGGTAGGTCAGGTGATGCCCATTGGGCAATTATATCAAGATTAATACACAGGTCCCAGAGTATTTTACTGGCACTACTCCGATGTTACCGGCCTCTCTCGGTAGTGGTCTGAAGCCACCAGGTTATTGATTGGGATAAATATCTCGTGGGTTTTGTGTGGATCCCGGTGCCTGGCAGGTGAAGTCCCTCCCCGGGGACCATCAGGATAAGCAGAATTTAAACCCCTTTCCAGAGGGTCAATAGTAGGAAAAAAGAAAAGAAAAGGTAAGGTTAATGGGGTAGATGTTCCGGCAGCTAAATATGTTCCTATTCCCTGGAGAGAGGAGTAAAAGTTGTTGAAGCTCTTTGCTGTGCAGCATGTTGCCAAATTACAGAATTGCCCTTTTCCCTACCCAGACATTAACTAGTCCAGGAAAACAGACACTGTGGAGTTCACGATTCCAGAGTGGAAGTTCCTGTGTCAGATCATCAGGGGCCAGACAAGAAATAGGAGTGAAGATTCTAAGTGATCATAGGGAATCATAAGCTAAAGCCGTAAAAGAAGAATCTGCACTTTGCAGGTATTACTGGTGTCACAGTCCTATTTTGCAGGTTAATTTTTTTTGCCCTGAAAGGCAGGATTGTCGCTATTATTAAACATCAGCTTTTCCCCTGAGTGCCAACATCCCCTTTACGGCCAGATCCGCCTCAGATGGCTGCTGTCCTTCTGCTGTACGCTGCACCGTGCTTCCTGGTGACACCGAAACACGGAGAGGGGTCAGTGAAGCCGGAGTAAATTCTAAGTCACCTTCAGGGTGAAGTTCCTCTGTCCCAACATGAGAAACAGGTCACTCCTAACACCGCTTGGATGAATCACTGTCTATATTTATACCGGAGCCTGGGGAGCTCCACACCACACCACTGATTTTTGCCAGGGTAAGTCTGGTGGATAGAGATGTCCCATTTATCTCGTGGCAAATGCAAGCACAATGCATCCTCTAACACAGCCACGGCTTGTCGCTGCCTCCTCACCCCGGTGTTGGCATTGGAGATGCAAGTGCCCTCCACTGACCGGAGCTCCCTTTTCCTGTATCCACCGCTTCCTGGCTGTGGGGCTTTACTGGTAGAAGCGGGCCAGCAAAGCCCATGAGGTAGGAAAGACCCTGCTGGGTGCTGGTGGGAGAGACCGGGGTTGCTCCTCCAGGTTGCTGCTGATGTCAGAATTGTTCTCTCAGCTGCCTCTCAATTTTTCCTAGGTCAGTACAAAACAAAAGAATGGAAAAACAGGAAAATGCTTGTCCTTTAGTGGTGTCTCCAGGTGGTATCAGCCCAGACTCACTGACTCATCGATCTCCATCTGTTATATGTATGAGACCTCATGGATGACAAAGCTCCTACTTGCACCCGTAGATCCGATTACATCTCGAGATGTTCGTCTGTCCTTTTCCTTCCTTAAGCCTGCACACGGGGCAATGCCTAATCTGTGCAAAAGAACAAGAAAAAACTTCCTTGGATCCTCATCCAGGCTGAACAGAACCTCTCCAGGGATCCTCACAAACCTGGTACAGGTCGGTGCTGTCTCCCTCTCCCAGTATACACAGGAACAAGTGTGCTCACACTGCTGAGTGCCCAAGGAGGGGGACAAACACGGTTGTATTTCTGTGCCTCGAGCTGTTGTGTATTAGCACAGGTTTTTAAATCCAGGTGTCCCCGGGCTGCACCGGCCGCACACGCTGCATACAGATGAGAAAGGCTCTGACCAGGTGGCCAGGCTGTGAAACAAAAAATGAGGACTGGAGAAAATAACAAATATGGGGTTATAAAAATACCGGCTAGGTAGCAGAAGTGTGAGAGAGGGGGAAATGAGCTAGTCATGGTGAAGGGAGAGGAAAGGAAATTAATGTTTCAGGGCAGTGTCCTCCTGTCCCAGCTTCAGAAAGGAACTGAACCCCAAGGATTTCTTGGTCAAGAGATGAAACGCGTGATCTGTGGGGAAGGAGTGTCCTCTAGCCAGGCTGATGGGTTCCGGATGGGGGGCCGCAATACCCTCAGTCTTCACGCTGCTGATATTCTCCCAGGTTTTGTGTCTCTGAAGCCAGAGACACTCAGGACAGGCTGAGCTCCCTTGGAGCACCAGCCCATGGACAGTAAACACTCTACAGGGTACGAAGTTAATCAGCACAGCCAGCGCTGAGGCCACATGATTTCAAGTACCTTTGTAGAGAGCACTTGATAGGGGAAAAGCAATGTCACCTATGCTGATCGTGGAAGGTTGTCACTTTGTGTCGGCTTCAATTTGTCAGGGGGTTTCTCCCGCCATCACTCTGACACAAGCCGCTGAGTCCATGATGGGCCTCAAGGGCAGCCCGTGGGCTGTGCGGTGCAGAGAAGGGCGGGTGGACACGTGTGCCCCATGCACTGGGACTTCCTGCCTGCAGGATGGATGGAGCAGCAGCATCCAGGAGCATCTCAAACCAGGGCAAGGAAGAAGCCTGCAGAATCCAGGGAAGCCTGCGTTGTACTTGCCAAAGGCAAATTCCACTCAGCCTTTAATGCTTTGGTAATGGCCGGTTTCCAAAGCTTTTCCCCAAACTTGCTCAGGGCTCTTTCCATTTCAGCCTAGAAAATCCTCCGAGCCTCAGTGTCAGGAGCTCTGAGAGAGCAGAGAGGAGGAATGTCAGCTCTGAAATAGCCTGAGAGCCCTCCTGGAGACAAGAGGAAGAACCCAGGGACAGCTGATCAAATGTTGGTTGCAGAAAGTGGCATTCCAGGGAAGGCTGTACATCTTCTTGCTCTTTCACAGGCCTTTGGCACCTGGTGGATCCAGCTTTTGAGGAGTGGGAATACAGGATTGTATGAGGCCTGGAAAGGTCTTTCAGACAGAAGAAATTCTTGTCCCCCCCCCTTTTTTTTTTAAAAAAGTTTGAAGACTGTGTGTGGTTTTAAAGAGATCTGGTGGCTCAGATGGAAGTTTGGAGTTCAGCACAGAAGATACTAAGTGACGTCTCTGACCCATGCGTTTCTGTATAAATCAGGCTCGATGCCCATAGTGGTTTCCCTGGTTTACAATCACGGCCAGAAACCACCTTTTCAGACCCCGCATCCTGTTAATCACTTCGGCACCTTCCTAAAACAGCCATAGCAGGTCCCACACCGGACAAAGCCCTCAGGGTAGCCAATGTTTAGAGGAGGCTTTATCACTTCCTGCTTCACGCTTTGCGGCCACAGCAAGAGGCAGGTCAGGGTTGGTCTCACCTTGCTTCAGACTGAACATTTCCCAGATCCTGGCCACAAATCTCATTTCCCAGCTCCATTGCTCCTGGCGCAGCGTGTGGTTCGTACCGAGGGTTTGAGAGCGAGTTAATCACTTGGAAGAGACGGATTCAGTGACATTTAAGGAAAGCTGGCAGGAGCAGCACAAGGGGAGAAGTGCTGACAATACAAGGGCAGGACCACACCTGCACACCCTCCAAGTGACAGGAGATCAGCTTGCAGCCATCAGACCTGCCCTGCTGATCACAGGCCAGAGAGGGGATGATGAGTGGGATCATACTGTCACATCGCAGAGCTGGCGTGGAGACACAAAGGATCTCAGGCTTCAAGAATCCCTTCCCTGCTCTCAGAGAAGGCACATCGCAGACTCTCTGTTATCACAAAGAGACCAGCCGCTCCACAGCCATCCCATAAATCACAGCTTGTTGCAAAACACTCAGGAGGTGCCCTCAAAAGCTCTGTGGTGCTCTGTGCCAGCCCGGAGCTGATGTCACATGGCTGTGGCTGTCACAAGCATCAGGCAGCAGCACCTGGAGCTCCCCGTGGATTTTGGTTAGCCAGATGAAACCCAACATCATCTCCTCTCCGGAATTTCGCTCTCAGAAAGCAATACTTTCAAACTTGTTTGCAGCCGCCTCACTCACCCACAGTTGCTGTATCAGGTAGGAAATAAAGAGATGTGATTTGGAGCTCAGCAGTATTGCACCTCCTTATGCAATCTGGTTAACGAGCCGAGGGAGCACTTGTCGCTGCACAGATCTGCTCCAGCCTGCGCTGGCTCTGTCCTACCCTGGCCTCGAGAGACCACGCTCTCATTTCGAGGATGTAAAAAGCAGAACTGGAAAAGCACATAGCATCAAGGGCAGGGAGAAGCACCTGGGAAATACAGCCAGCCCACCAGCCAGGTTTCTCCTGTCACAGCTGTAAAACAACTTCTGTGCTCATGCCTGTCTGAAGCCCTTAAATACCTTCACCATAAGCTTTTCCTGTTCTCCCATCCTATTCCACAGACTTGAGCAGGTCAGCTTGATAAATGAACAGGAGACATGAAGGAGCAAATAACCCAGACAGCTACAGAATCCCCCAGAATTTAGCCCTGACTCACACACCAGAGCCATCCGCTAGATCGCAGTGTTTTAACCAATGTGAAAAAACAAGGTCCACTCTCTCACCACCCTTCAAAGCAAAGGTGTTGCCCTCGCAGCACAGAGTGTTTTCAGACACACACAATCACATTTTGCCTATTAGCTCTGACCCAAAGCACTTGCAGATGAATCAAAGCCTCAAATGTAAAAGTTGCAGATCAAATCTGGCCCCATTCAGGCAGCAAACCCCACGCAGAGCAACACAGCCCCATCCCCCCACCCACAGCCACACCACCAGACAGCAGATACTCTTGCCTACCTGGGGCTGCAGCTTCTGGGATTTATTTAATTACCCCGAGAGGTGAGAAGGTGGGTTCGGGGAAGCTGTGAGTCAAAGAGCTCCACCTGCAGATGAGGGAAATTCCTGCTCGACCTGATGCCCCACAGCTGGAGGGGGTGAGGGCGGGCGACAGCTCCATCTTGCTGTCTGGTATCAAAGGGCAGTGCCCCGAATTTCTGAATGGTCCAGTGTGCTCAACACAAAGTAAAGGTTTGTGACTCCAGCTGGACCTTTGGCTTTAATAAAGCTGGGCGAGAGCAAACTGGGTCGGCTCCTGGCTCATGCATCAACCACAAAATTACAGGTTCCTCTTATAGACTCTTTATTAAAAGGTGATTTCACGGGAGCCATAAAGAGGGTGATTTTCAAATGTGAGCCGGATCTGCAGGTTTGACAGATTTTTTGCATCATTCTCAGTCCTCTTTAACCACCCACCTTCTCTCACTCGGACTTTTTTTTTTTTAACTCACATGTGAAACCAAGTTGATCTGAAAGCGGCTGCCAGACGACACACCTGGTTCCTGTTGGGGGGTTTGCCTGGCATCCCCCTGGTGACATGGGTACTCAAAACCCACCAGAGCCCCTCCTCCTCCGTGGACACGGTGCTTCCCCAACCCCCCACTAAAAACAAACCAAACCAGCCAACAAACTCCAACCCATTTTCTTGGGTTTTAACATCTTTGTTTTGGGCCGGCCCAGTGACCCACAACCACTTGTCTGTACATCAGCTCTTACCCTGTGAAGGTTCACTGATGAGTAATATTTTACATTTTGAACGACTGCCATATTCTGCTGCAACCTGCGTGTCCTGCTCTGCAGATGGACCCTCCTTGAGCTGCAGCCACTTCTGGGGGAAAACGCAGAGAACAGTGACCTGGGAACATATCGCACGGCAGTGGGAAGCAGAGGGTGTAAAAAGCAGATCTCTGCTGTTACTGACCACGATAAGATCTCAGATACACGCTGGCTGGGTGTAAGATCTTGTTACTACGTACAAGTACATTTATTAAGCCTTTGTTCTTAACCTGAGCTTTCCAAGAGAGCCTGTAAACATGGTTTACTGCTGTAATTTCAGTTATAATAATACATGAGCTTAGAGGAAGGCCATCAGCTGCTGCTTTTTTATACATAAAATCTTTCTGGCTGAGCAATTTCAACCTACTATTGATCCAGATGACGCGTATGATTCCTATAATTGAGATTGGAGGAAAAAAAATTGTCTTTCTATTTCTTCCAGTGTGTTTGTTTCTTACATTTGACAGCATTCTGTGTGTACTGGTGGGGGGTTTTCTCGTGATTAAGGTGAAGGAATTTTTCAAGAGGGAAAAGCTGTAACTGCTTCAGAGCAGAAGTCACCGAGATGTAGGTATGGTGGCTGAAAAACCTGTGGGTGTTTTCCCACTGATCGCCTTTTAAATGTCAAGCAGCTGCTGAAGTTGTTTTTCTGGAGATGACAGCTAGGAAAGAATAAAATACAAAGAAAACTGACTCCAGCTTGTAATTAAGCAGCAGGTTCCTGGTGCTGTAGGGTCAGCAGTCTTCCCCTTCCCCTCTGACTTTCCCCTGATCCAAGACCCAATTTACATCAGCTGAACTCGATGGCAATTCCCCAGTTTCACTCGGGATGACCAGGAGGCACAGGCTCAGATGCGAAAGCTCGTACGAAGTAAGGATTGCAAGAGCCAGCCTGACCCCCCCTTCTCTGGGTACTGAAGCGTGCTGGCAGTTATTAGGTGTGGATCTTTCTGTAGGCAGCGTATTGATGGAGAAGGTGCTGTGTATACAGTTGTTTATTTGCAAAAAAGGTACAAAAAAAAAATTCTATTAAAATCCCGCACCTCTGGGACTGTCTTTGAAAGGCATGTGATGTGACTCTAGGAGAGAAATGATCAGCCTGTAATAATTTAGATGTTCCTGTTGCTATGGATACTTCCTTTTTTTTTAAGTGAAGCATACCATTATAATTTAAATTTCCAGTAAAAAAAAAAGGCGGTGTATTAAAAGTAATAAAAAAATGCCAGAGACGTAACTGGTTTATTCTTTACTGTCAGTTTTACTTGTGCTGTGACAGTGTATAGAGTGATAAAATTGCCACGTCTGAAGAGATTTAGTACTTTTACACATTTTATTACATTAATTAGACCTGGGGCTCCTACTTACGAGCGTGTGACACAGGCAAGAGCCAAGTGACAGGCCTGGTGCTGGGATGTCATGTTAAAATCCACGCTGCCAAGCTGGGGAAGGCAGGAGGGTTTTAGCTAAAACAAGACCTGACAAGCAGCAAGTTTGGGGGCTGTTACGGCAAGATTTGGGTACGGAGATGGAAACACAAAGGTACAAGCCAAAGAACTCCCTGCAAAGTCTCATCATCAAGGCTTTGAAACAAAAACTTTGCCTGGAGTGGTGTTACCGTTCATGGGATTATTAACAGCCGAGGCAGAAACTGCCGCTGCGGTTTGCAGTGAGAGCGTCAGGAAAGCTCCTGCAGAGAGTCCGGGAGTTTTGCTGGGGAGGGAATTGCTGATGGTGTTGGCTGGAAAGGCAAAAAAAACCCCTTAGAGGCAGTGAGTGAGTGACCTGGAGCAGAGTTTGCAGAGCGGCTGGTTTGAAAGGAGGGGAAGGAGAATCCCCTGGGTATCACCCACCCTGCCCAGAGAGGGGACGGCTCAGTGCTGCCCCGGGCACCTGTTTGCTCCTGCCTGCCTGAAACCGAACCTGCAATAGCAAAAATCTGGGGCAAACGATGTGCCTGGGCCATAAACTGAAAGCCAAGGAAGGCAGAAGGCATTTGGTATCTACA
>NW_010401962.1:13398-13849 GCF_000710305.1 Buceros rhinoceros silvestris
TGGGATCTAAATACTGGGTTTCTCGTGCCATGGTTCAGAAGATGCGTGTCTGTGAGGGGAAGGGGCAGAATTCCCGCCTTGTGCCGCAGCCTGGTGGGGACGGCTGTTTTATTTCAGCCGTGATGATAATGTTGTTCCTACCCTGTTACCTCAGCCAGAACAGGAGCCTTGGCCCCCGTCTGTGGGCTTTAAAGCCAAGCTTTTAAAATCCGTATTTCCCCCCGTCCCGCTTATCTTTCCCAAGCTGCAAGTAGCACCTGGGCGAGTGATAAATCACAGCAGTCGGCAGGGGTTTTTAGAGCCAAAACTTGATGGGGTTGATGTTTCACAACCAGCCTCTCTGTGCTTTCTTTTGCAGGGAGAGGAGTGACCCCGCGGCCCTGAGGTGGGAGCAGTGATGTTGGTGACAGTCACGCCTGGCTCCTGGAAGGAACAGTAAGGAGGAGGGCTA
>NW_010401962.1:14027-17170 GCF_000710305.1 Buceros rhinoceros silvestris
CGCGCCCGGCCCCCCCTCCCCCCGCCATTCCCACGCTGGGTTTGCTGGCATGACCCAGCTCCTGCGACTCCGACGGCTTCGAAAGAGCCCCCCGACCGTGCCAGGAGGAATAAGGAACGAGCACTCAATCGCAAAGACACTTCTCTGCTCCCTGCCGAGGCGACAGCTTTCCAGCGGGTTAATGCCCTGGGAGATGGTTGGCACTGCCAAGGGTGAGCGGTGCCAGCTGGGTGCTGGGTGGGATGGAGAGCCCCAGGCTCCGGCTCCCTGCGCTGAGGCGCCTGGCTGCAGCCCAGCCCCGGCGTCGGTGGCGCGTGGCCCGAGAGCAGCGCGCTAATCCGCTTTCCCGGCAGAGCAGAGGGTCCCTTTGGCTCTGCTGGCTGAGGGAGCTGCCACAGGGCCGGGAGAGAGCAGCAGTTGCTGCTCAAGATCAGAGCCCAGCAGGGAAGGGACGAAGTGTGAGTCCAGCGTGAGAGGTTGGTGGCAGTAAACTAACCAGTACTTGGTCACTAATTACCTTCTACCCACACATTCCCTGCGCAACTGCTCCTCATCTTCCCGTGCTTCCTACATCTGCTTGCTGGCTCCTTTTCCACTCCCGTCTCGGAAGACTTCCTCTTCCTGCAGTTTTTAATAACTTGACACCCCTTCTTTTTGTAAAGCCAGTATTCCTCCTCTGAGCCAAGGACCAGCTGGAAATGTTTGCTTTTAGCAGGGAAGAAAACTAACAACCAGCCCCCAGCAACCCACAACGCTCCTTCCCATTATCCTTCCCCCGGGCATTAGAGGAGAGGTGCTAAAGAGATGAAGTAATGCAATATTAAGACTCCCTCTGTCATAAGCACTAACCACTCACTCCTGATAAATTGCTCGTAGTCAGATGCTCTAAAAGGACCTTCAAGCCGGGGGCTGGCAGCAGAGGCCTCACGTGCTCCTGTCTCGTTTGCGCTGGGTAATTTCATCAGCTTCTGGCCCTGCGGCCGCTGGCGTGGGCTCCTGGGTCCCCTCTGTGTTGCAGATGGAGAAAGCTGCTGGGTCCTCCCAAGGCCACGCTGGCTCTTGCTCAGCTCCAGGTGTCCAATGGCGCTGGTGCTGCCTTCGCAGGAGATGCTGCTCCAGGAGGTTTTATTTTGCAACTGAGCAGGGGCACAACACGGGCACTGTCAACACCAGGTTCCCACCGACTCAGGGAGTCAAGGCCCTGGGTTTCAGGGTCAGCAGGATTTCCTCTGAAGGGGGCATTAAAAAGTTAACTTTGGGGCAATTTTCTGGATTTTTGGCACTGAAATGACAGCTTTTTCAGAAGGAAGTACTTTCAGGCACCCCTGTTGCTCACGTGGACAGAGGGTGGCTGTGTTGGCATGTGGCTCTGCAGCTCCCTGGGATGGAGACTGTGACAAAAGCCATTTGCTAACGCTGCAACGCTGCTCTGCTCCCCTGCTGCAATGTCATCTCCTGCCATTAAGTGCTGCAAACCCTGGAAGAAGTTCAAAAGCAGAGGCAGCAACTCGGTTGCAAAATACCCGTTCAGTGCCATTAGCTGAGCCGCGGCGAGCTCCTCCGAGCAAGCGCCTCCGCCGGCTCCCAGCAAGGCTGGAAGCAAGGCTTTCAGCAACCGTCACCTTTGCTTGGCATTTGTTCTGGTTCAGCTCCCCTTGGCTTCAACAGGGACAGATCTCCTCAGGGTCTGGCACTTCGCCGTTGCTGTTGCAGACAGCCGTCACGCAGCCCGGACACGTTAGAGTGGAGGAGAGCAGTCCTCAGCCATCACCCCCCTCCACCACCACCCGGTCTCCCCTCCATCCTGAGCCAAAACACATCCGTGCTGCTCCACAAAGATGGTTATTTCTTCTTGCTCAAAGCACAGAAAGCCTTGCAGCATGTCCCACAGCTCCTGGCACCCTGGGGCTGGCCATAAAAACCATAATACAGTGTTCAGGCGTTCGGATGAAATGTTGCCTCTTTAGCTTTACTTTACAAAAGGAGTGATCTGGGTAACAGCCCTGCAGCTCTCACTCAAGCTTGGCACGTATTTACAAACCCTCTCGGTGCTCCAAGGAGAGAGAAGCTCCGAGCTCTATAGCTGCTGCGCTGCACGCTGTGGTCCTCAGCAGCTCAGCGCTTCCCGGAGTCAGCCCATTTGGAACCCCAGAGCTGGATCTGGCCTCGGCTCACGTAACACAACTGACCATCGCTTGGGAGCATGTTGAATAGAGATAAACTTCGTGTCTACACGTAAACCCAGCCTGTAGGTGGCACCAAGCAAGCCAGGTTTGTTGGTGCTGTTTTGGGAGATGCAATAAATGAGTTTCATGAGTTGCAGCACCAGCCGCTAAAGACATTGGCTCTGACCCCCATGGCTCGCACTGGCTGCAGGTTTTGTTTCTTTAGCAGGTGATTTTGAGAGGGAGGTTGAAGATGGGCTCAGAGTTAGCTCCTCGCCCACGCTGGCTACCGGCTGTAGGATGGATGGAGTTGTTAGATCCTATATATACCCCATGCCAACGCAGGGTGACAGACCAGCATTTCACAGCACAGCTACAGCCTGCGCCTCCGCCTCTGCGGCTGCTGGAGGGGAGGAAAACGGGCAGCAAAGTCACTCCGCATTTCCCTGGAGAAACACGGGGCGGAGGTGAGCAGAGCCACCAGCTCCCCCAGCTCACCAGAGCAGGCAGCTGCCTTTTCACGGCACAGCCGGGTGTCCCCACCCTGAGCCCCTTCCTGCCTCCCGAGCCTGCAGCCAAAACAGGTGAAGGAAATGGATGCTGAATGTTTCTTAATTGGCACTTAAAAAAGGTCACATCAAAACTGAACGATCAATTTGTTTCTCGGCATCGCCATCAGTTATGCATGAAGGCGCAGACTGCCGGTACTCAGCACTCAAACTGGGACATCTCCTTGCACTGGAACAGCAATTTCCACAGAAAAATGAACTCCTATTGAATCCTTTTTTAGTCTGACACTGTGGGAAGAGGCATCTCTCCAAAGCCCCTTTGCTCCGCCTGCAGCCCAGCTCCGACACCCCAAAGGGAGCGTGGTGGTACATGCAGGTTCCATCTGCGTGTCAGCATTCCCCAATGAATTTGTCCCTGTGCTTCCCAGACAGGCGTTAGCAGCATGATTAACCGGTAGCTGCGGGGGGT
>NW_010401962.1:17260-25233 GCF_000710305.1 Buceros rhinoceros silvestris
CCCCAGTCGCTCCAGCTTGCAGCCAGCCAAGGCAGAGGGAGGCCGAGCTGTGCTGGGCTCTCTGGGCTGTTTGTATTTGAAAGGCAAATTAAACTCCCCCCAAGGGAGAGGCACTTTGCACAGCAACTCCTATCAATTAAGAGATTTGGGGGTTTGATGTTACCAGCACCATGTTTGTCTGCAGATGAACCCAAAGCACCAACCTCCCTCTCCTCATCCCTTGTCACACCCTTACCAGGAGCGAGGGGCTCGGGCAGGGACAGATTTACTGAGCTGGCTGCAGCGGTCACCTCCTGGCTCGGCCCAGGAGGGGAGGCAGCCATCAAGCATCCCATAAAGGTTTCCTGGAGGCAGCACCACAGACCAGCGTCTAAGTCCCACCTGGATGGCCCTGGGGACAGCCTTCGGACAGAGAAACCTCCCAGGGTGTTTCTGATCGCTTTCTGCTGTGCATCAAAGGAGAATTCAGCCAGCTAGAAGGACAAAGGCTTCTACCCATCCAAAGGACCACAGTAAAAATAAAGTCACCCAGCACAGACACTCCAAAAAATGGTACAACTTTTACTTTCTTCAGTACAGGTATTCTTTACAGCATAAGGTTTTCTTAAAAAACTATATACATGGCTATATAGAATTGTGCATTTCAGTACATGCTCCTAGAGTCTCTAGAAAAGGAGAAAGATCAGAGAAATCCTCACGGTCCGTTCCCCCAGCCCAAGCTCTTTCCTAGGAAGATCCCCACTCCTCGGGGTCGGGATGAGGTGCTTGCTACAACCACTTCTGGGTGGTTTTGTCATCACAACAGGTTCACGTCTCTGCCGCGTGCCTCTAGCACAGACAAACTTTGAGTAGTTCCTTCAGTCGTGAGAGACTGATGGCACCTGAGATCGAGTCAGTCACGAGCACGGGAGTGTCAGTTGCTCTGAACGCAATTTTGCGGGATAAACAGAGCACAGAGTTTCTGAAGAGACGTGATGAGTCAGCTCCACGAGCCCTCGGCTCCTTCTCATGGTAACAGAGGGAAAAATCCCCAGGTCTAAGTTAGAACCACTCGGCTGTTTCCTAATAAATTCTTTCAGCTGACAAAGAGGTTTTTCCTTTTTTTTTCTTCTCTTCTTCCCTGCGAGCAGTTTTAAGAGAGTTATAAAGAGCTATCTGGGGAGTGAATTAGTGTTTCAAAACCAAGTTACAAATCTATAAAACAGATTAGTACACTTCACGTAAGGCCACAAACACTGCAAACTGTCAGTGCGACTATTTAGGATCATTAAACTTAATCTTTTAATCAGCATAAGCTTTATATCTCCATCACTTATTTCCAATTCCAGGAGCAGATGAAGGTAGCTTCCCCAGCTCACCGGAGACGCACCCGTGGGGGGAAAATGCTCGGAGTCCTGCTGGAAGGGGCACCTCACGCTAATTGAACATCCAGGTATTGGTCTTGCCTAATCCGATTCCATCTAAGTCTATTGAGTGAGCAACACCCAAATGGCTTTGAGACAGTCAAAAGGCATGAACAGCCAAATCCACTCAGCCGAGCCGAGAACACGGATCTATTGTGCGACGGGCTTCACCCGACCCGTGACTTCCAATGCACTTTAGCAAAATTAACTGTTACTCCCTGGTGGTTTTGCTTTTAAAGTGCCATGGAGCCTTAGGACTTCGAGTCGCATCAGGAATGGTGCCCGTGAGCAGATGGTTTTGAACCAGGTCTGCAGCATTGCAGGTCGGGGCTTTTTTTTTTCAATAGCCACTGAAGAGAAGTTACAGGCACTGCTTACCTTGACAGTTCGGACCACTGCTTTCAGTTCAAGTTTTAAAGTGCAAAGCTTCACAGAGTCTTTGGGTAAAGAAGTGTCAATTCCCACACGAAGCTGGCAAAGAAACAGCCAGGACTCATAGGGGTGATTGACAACTGTGAGAATATCACAGACATTCACAACAAAAGCAAGAGCTCGGCTACCTCCTGATTTTAACACTGTTGAGCAGCTGCTGCAAATCTCCTCCCTCCGCCCAGGCAGGTGTCGTGGTGCTTGAGAAACGGTGGATTAGTGACAGTTGTGCTTGCAATTGCTTTTGCATCTGCAGACCTTTGTCTAGAGAAGCACAGACAGAGAGACTTTGGTGTTGCATAGTCAGAGAGGAACAGGCACTGCTGAAGGTTCTTCCATGGTATATTGCCATGTAATACTGTAGATGCTGTATACACCTTCCCATATCGTATGTAAACTGTAACGGCTATGAATAAATATGACCAAGAGCATCTCGTGGTTTAGATAGAAATAAGGTAAAAAAAAAAAATCTGCATTAGAATTCTAAAGCTTTGGTCTAAACTGTGCTGTAACATCATCTGACTTGGTGAAGAGCCCTCGGAAGAGTCCCTTGCGTACAGCACCCGGAACAGCCTGATTCAGTCCATAGACTTTTAGTGGTTATTCTCTTGTCAGCTCTTAGATGCATTTGACCTCAAAACATGAACAGATCGTCTTTCTCGCCTGTGTTGGAATCTATTTTGTTCCAGTCTACAGGCGAGAGCATTTCTGCACTCTGGATGTCTTGAGCCGTCAGTCCCGTGTCGAGGACGTGAGGGTTCGTTCTCGACTGAGCCAGTCTAAGAGGGGAGAAAAACAGAAGGTAAGAACACAAATCCATGGGGTTTATAGCCTGGATGCTCGATGCATCCGTAATGCCGAACCCGAACTGCAGTTTCGCATTTCAAAACCCTCCAGCGGGATGAAATAACTCAGTTGGGGGAGAGCTGGGAGAGCCGGCACGTAAACACCTGCAGCTCTCTCCAGTTTGCTGCAGCTTTGCTGCTGGTTTACCCGAACATCTCCCCAACAGGCATGCAGGGAATTTGCTGTCTGGACACCCCGTATATTAACGGTCTGGCAGAACTGTGCCATTTTCCTCCCCCGAGCTGGTGGTGTGTCGTTCGCCGGGATCTGACCTCTGCTGACCAAAGGAGCAGCCTCATTGCAACGACTCAGTTTTCACGGTGCTGTGTCTGGACAGCAGCATGTGCTGCACTCCCTGGCCCAAGCATTTAACTCCTTGGGGTAGGACACAGCAGGACTCGGGCAACGTGTAACAGCCCACGGGATCAGCTTGGTGAGGTCTCCGTCTCAGCACATCCCAGCTGTTTCGCAAAACCTGCCAAGCCCTAATGTGTTGTTGTGTTATTAAATACCTCTATGAAAATGTAACACTGCAGCATCAATCCTCCCAGGGCCAGAGGTTAACTCGAGGATTTGGTGCTCCATCCAGGGCAGGCATCGTGTTGGACAAGCCTCAGATTAAACCAGCCACACGCAAGGTTTTTAATAAAGAAGAAAAATGTCCACTGATGATGCTGTGGCAGGATGCTTCAGGGAGCATCCGGCTCGGTGGATGAGCAGTCCAAATACTGAGTCACCAGAAGGCCAGGGGTGATGTGACAGCTCGGCATCCAGCAATGCAAAACAAAAGACCGCAAACCAGCAACATCTGCTTAATGAGGTGGGGCAAGGAACAGAGGCAAGGAAAATAGATGGTGTTAAGACATAAATTCGAGCAGCCCCTTTATCGCACAGAACTACAGAGCTGCTGTGGAAGTGGAAGCTGTAAATCATTCCTGAGAGCCAAACAAGACACGAAGGTCTGGTTCCTTAGGGCTGAGCATGCAGGTTTTGCACCGCTGCAAACCTTGGCACAGCGATCAGCTCTTGGGGAGGTGATGCCATTGGGCTCAGCCCTGCTACTGCCCGACTTCCTCTTTTGCTGCTGAAAGAGGAGGAGGAGGAGGAAGAGACCTGGCAGCTCTCTACTGCCTGTAGCACCTGCACCCAAGGCAGCTCTTTGACCAGCTGGGGCCTCTGCACCTTGCGCTGCCCAAATGGCAGCTGGGTGGCTTCCTGTCCCGACCTGGAGGATGGGACCTCGTAAACTAGAGCATCCCCATCACCCCCCAGAGGCCTGTCTACATGAGACAGGAAAACCCTCCTGAAAGAGAACAGCTTTTTTTAACATTGCTGGATCGCTCAGCGTGGGTGTGCGGGGAGGCTCCTCCTTTGGACTGGAAAGAGAACTAAGCCATACGCAACTACAAACACAAGCTCAGGTGCATGAGTTCAAAACTGGTGCATCACAGTCATCCTCCTGCGACCACTCTCCAGGCTGAGGCTGCCCTCAGCAGTTGCTGTTGCTCTGGGGACAGACAGGAACTAAGTCCCAGGGTTAGTCCAAACCTCCCAGAGGGGCAAGGAAAGGTAAAATCCCCCCACTAGAAGCTGGGACCAGCATCGTCACAGCTAGCTCTGAGCCTGGAAACAGGTAGCCTCAAACCTCCCCAGCAAGCGGGAGTGGACACACCAGCTGCTTGGGGAATTAAATTCCCTCTCACACACAGTCTCTCTCCATCCTTAAAAGGCTGTCAAAATATTTGGCTTATCAGCCAGCCTCAAAGGCTATCTTTCAATTAACAGCTGCAGCGCTGATGGGGCAGCTGCCTAGGTCAGATCACGGCTGATTAGATTAGAAGCGTTATTAAAAGCCAGTCACTAGTCAAGTCTCCAGGGCTGCTCCCCAGTGGGGTGAACTTGTAAAGTGAGGTACTAGAATTACCTTGAAAACGCCTCATCCAGACCATCATCCATTTCCTTTGTTAAAGAGATAAAAAGAGAGAGATGTAGTTGCTAAGAGAACGCACAAAAGTATATTTAGAGATCAGGCTCTGCACTTGAGCACAGCAGACAAAATAAATATATATATACACACACACACACATTGCCTTCCGAGTGTCTGCAGCAACGCTCCTCTCAGTAATCTGCCTCCTTGGGCAGGTTTTCTCTCGCTCTCTGCAAAAGCGTCAGGGTAACAGGTATAGCTCCGGGTGGTCAAGGCCTCCTCAGAGCAGACCCCAGGGCTCAGGATGGAGATGCTGTGCTCCCCTCGCAGCCCAGGGACGGGGCAGCAGTTTGGCCCTTTCCCACCATCTCCAAACCAGGCTAACTCTGCCTGAGCTGGATCTGGCCCATCGGCTGGCCCACATCCCCCTCTGGGGTTAACCACAGCCCTCAGCAACTCCAGCTACCGACACGCGACTGCCATGTGCTGTGGCTTCCTGCTAAGAAGAGGGACCCAGACAAGATGATCCAGGCATCCCTCAGGGCTTTTCTGGATCAGGAACCTGGAAAGTGAGACTGCCCCAGTACAGAGGGGACCTGCACTGTCGGAAGCAGCTCTGGGATCCTTGGATCTGCTCTTAAGATTTCCCAGGGAAAGCCTTTGAGTTGCTTGAAGGAGAAAGGTTTTCCCATGCAGGAAGGTGGGTTCTGAGCGAGGGCTTTGCTATGGACAGATTTGACTCTTCCCAAAATTGTGTGATGCTCTTACAGACTTAATAGAACATGTAAAGTATGAAAACTCTGCAAGCAGGGAGGGATAAGCCTCCAGGACTTGTTATGACTTAGAGCTGATCTTCAGGTTTAACCTGAAAAGCTCAGGCCCAGAGCCGGCAGAGTCAAGAAATCAGCTCCAGGCGAAGGCCTTCATCACGCCATTCTCAAAACTTGACCCTGTTTCCAGAGAGGGCACATGGCAGGGACGAGGTCCCAGGTCAAGTGGGGCTTCAAAGATCAGCCCCAGCCCAGCTGGTGATGGAGATGTGGGCATGGGAGGAGGCTCCCTGATGGACGCGTGCCCAGGCACATGTCTGGGTCATTGTTTATCTATTAGTGGCCCACGAAACGATTCAGGCAGATGACTGAGGACAGTTTAGAGAAGCCATCCAAGCTTATTCAAGGCAGATACAGCCGCAAACAAGACCAAGGGAAAAATGAGAGTGATAATGAACATAAATATAACCTGGCTTTACTGAGCGGTAAACAAAAGCCATCAACATAATGGGTTTTTCCCCTGAACAGAGCAGTTAGGTGGTCTCTCAATTAAGTGACAAACCACTGAGAAATGCTGCTCGAGAATAAGTAATATTCAATTACCCGACAGCGGCATTTCTCAGTGCCTCGCGATCCCCTCCATTTATTTACAGAGCCTAAGAAGGGCAGTAGGTACTGGAACACCAATCAATCATTTTGAGTAGGACCTGAAACCCGGCTCGCTCGGCGGCTCTGAACCCCCACCTGGATGGCTCAGCTGCCCCAGAGCTCCTGGAGAGGGTTTATCCAAGAAAAAGCCCAGTGATGGGACCTGGAGCACAGGGAATGGAGGTGGCATCGCACCCCTCCCTGCAGTGCCCCGGGCAGACACTTACCCACATCACATTGTTATTCACAGAGGAACTGGGCCCAAAGACGCTGTTATCTAAGTGGGGGGAGTCTGCGCTGCTGGTCAAGGGTGATTTGGCAGGATCTTCCAAATCCAGCAAGTTCCCTGTGGCTGCTGCTGTGAATGGAACAGAGAGGGAATGAGGTAGGGGAGGGGAAAAGAAAGAGGACAGGAAACCAAGCCTTCCTGCAGTGACCACTTCCCCTCAAGGGGGGAAATCAAAGGGTTGCATCAAATTCCTTCAGGATGGCCCCAGATTCTAGCATGGAGGAGCTGCAGACGCCCCAGCGGGGACTGTGGATTCACCCAAGACCCTGCCAACAGGGCGAGACTGGCCGGCTCATCCCTCCAGCCACCATGGGGGGAAGCTCCTGGGTACCCACTGAGTCGGGATCAGCCTCAGGCAAAGCTGAGACACCCCAACCCCAGGACATCCCACCCCTGGGCAGGAGCAGACCCTGGGCGATATTCTGGGCTCAGCCCACGGCATCGATTCAGCATCCTACAAAGCTGCATCATTATTTTACAGGACTGAGGGCAAATCCTGAACTGGGTGAAGAACAGTCTATCACCTGGGGGCTTCTGGTACACAGCAGGCTGGGTTGTTTCAGGGAGGCCTCGAATCCTCCCCATCCCCCTGCCGTAAGGGTGGATGCCGAATGCAGCCCCAGCTGCGGAGCAACCCCCAGGCAGATGCCGGAGCCCATTCCTACAGCCGTGGCAGCCTCGGGCCTCATGTATCCCGATGTGCCACCGTTTGTGACAGATTCCTCCACCCTGGGCCTTCACAGGAAGAAATGAGATGTGCCAGCCTGGAAGGAAGCCCAGTTTAATGCTATTTTCCTCCGTGCCAAATCCTCTTATCTCCATGGCCAGCATGGAAGAGAGATTAGCCTTTTGTCCCACTTCTCCCTGGCTACGGATCTTGTGTCTTGGAGGCAGCAGAGGACCCGTGGCCAGGCACTGAATAATGAGGGGGTTTAGTATCTAATTGTTTTATTTTCATGCCCCTCTGCTTCCTTCGGGGAGCCGGAGGCAGAGTGGCACCTGGATGTCCATCTCCTTCAACCGATGGGACGGCGTTTCAGGTGCAAGAGAAACCCAAAATCAGACGTGGGGGTCCGCACTAAGCTCATAAGGACACTATGGGCAATTTGTCTGGGGCAGAAGTAACCAGGTTTGGGGTGGCAGCACCTGCGTGTGAGGGGCTGCACGAGGTGTTCAAGGGGGAGATGGCAGGTGGCCACCACAACCCAAGTGCTCTGCTGAGGGCAACACCTCTGCTACAGCAGAAGCGTTTGCTCCTCACTGGTCTTCAACACCCTCCCAGGTGCCTGCCCCACTCAGGGAAACCCCGCAGACCTCGGGCTTTTCTCCATCCCCGAGCCTGAAGCAAAGCTCTGCTGTTGATGACTTACACGTGTCGGGGTGGACAGAGGCTTCTGAGCTGGGGCTGCTTGTCCCTTCTCCTTCCAAGATGGATCTTTCCCGCTTCTCCTTCTCTGCAAAAGAACACGACCCCGTGACTGCCTGCAGAGCACTTCCCCGCAAGCTTTCAGGGAGGAGGGATGGGGTGACAGCTAGGACAGGCCACCAGGTCCCCTCTGCCCGAGCAGCCCAGGCTATGGGTACGTTTTATAATCTCATGGAAGGTGAAAACAAAATCCCGACAGTGGCTCGCGGCACCACCGACAACCACCACGGCCCTC